>NC_052534.1:101566330-101741330 GCF_016699485.2 Gallus gallus
AGAGGGGATAACCACCCGTGACGTCACTTAAGAGGGAGAGCTCCTGCACCCTGGAAGGGCATGACAGAGATCTGCTGCTCACTGACTGTGTGTCCTGGTGGGCTCCCTCCTGCAATTACAGGGGTTGATGTCCTTAGCCAAAGGAGCCCCTCTGGCTGCTGATCGGCAGGAGCATTTTTCAGGTCTGCTGCCTCTTGTCCCTGTCCTCATGGAGGGATTCTTCTCTCACAGTCACTTCTCTTCCTGCACCTGGGGCTGCAGTTGCAGGTGCAGCCAATCGCTGGGAGCTTACACCTCCTGGCTGGCAGCAGCATGGAGCTTTGGTGCATGTAGGGCAGAGTGACCCATAGTCAGATCTGTTCTGGGTGCATCCCTCGCCCTTCTCTTCCACTCTGTGTCCTCGCCCCAGGTTCCTCTGCTGCCGTATCTGTCCTCGGTTACTTGGCATTGTTTGTGGGCTGATTTGAGAAGGAAGCCAGCACCTGCTTCTGCAGCTCATCAGCAGTTTGTCTGGCTTTCTTCAAATCTCTAAGTGCTGTGAAAAGCTCCTGCAGGAGGGAGATTGGAATGTCGGTCCCAGCGAGATTTGGAAGCTGTGGCAGACCTGAGGGTCTCTGCTCCTGCATGAAGACTGGAACGTTGGTCCCAGTGGGATTTGGAGGCTGTGGCAGACCTGAGGGTCTCTGCTGCTGTACGAAGAGGACTGAAACGTCGGTCCCAGTGGGATTTGGAGGCTGTGGCAGACCTGAGGGTCTCTGCTGCTGCACGAAGAGGGCTGGAACGTTGGTCCCAGTGGGATTTGGAGGCTGTGGCAGACCTGAGGGTCTCTGCTCACTGGAAGACTCCTTTTTCTTTGGGGACTTTCTTCTTGGAGGAGCTGACTTGTCCTGGGTGTGACCCTTGCCCTTCTGCTTCTGCCCCTGGTAGCATCTGGCAGTAATCCACTACTCACTGCAGCTGTGCCTGCCTGGACATCTGCTAGAACAGACTGAGATGGGGCAGGAGCTTCAGTCTCCAAGAGCAGCCTTCTCCGAGGTAGCAGCACGTTGGCTGGCTCTCTACGGGCAACAGGAGCCAGCACGTCCAGGTGCCTGTGGCTGCTACCACCCTGGCTCAATGCTTTTTTGGCACCTCTGGTCTCACTGGCATCGCTGAAAGTCTTATCTTGAGATGCCACCATGTCCTTCCTCATTGCCTCCTGAGGTGTACGTGGGTTTTTCCTTTTGGCCAGTAGACTCAGTGATCGTCTGCTCCTACGTTGATCTGTGTCCAGCCTGGCCTGCTCTAAGGATCTGTTTTTCATGATGGGCTCTCTTCCCTTCTTTGAGAGCTTCTTAGTTGCCTTTCTGATCAGGGAATAGAGGGCCATGCAGGCAGCTCGGAGCTTGGCCCCGGCATTCTGAATGAAATGGCACAGGAGGGCTGGTGCACAGCAGTTTCTGCACAGCACAGGTGGTGTCTCTGGTCTAGGAGTCGTGTGTTCTGCTGCTTCTTGCCTGGGCGTCATCTCTGCGTGTGCTGCTTGGGGTCTGAATGGTCTACCCTGTGGCAGACGCCTCCATGGCAGAACCGAAGAACTCTCCACGAGGGTACGTTCAGGGAGCCCCTCTGGCTGCTGGGCAGCAGTGGTATTTTTCTTGTCCTGTTGCTCACTGGCCTTGACCTCGGGTGAATTCCTCTCTCGAACTGTTGCTCCTCCTGCAACAACCGGGGCTGCAGTGTCAGATGGAGCCACGCCCTGGGATCCTTCGTTGTTAGGCTGGGTGTAGTAGTCTCTATAAAATTCCAACTTTCGCCTCTCAACATATTCATATTGCTCCAGCCACAGATGCATCATCTTGATCTGATGGTCATCAGGGCCTTCATAGATTCTGCAGCAGGCAATGTGGACTGGAGTCCTTGTTTCTTGTCTGCACGTATCTGTCTCGGGGGCAGATTTTCGCCGTGGGACAAGGGCCCATGCTGCTGACCTCCTTGCCAGAGCTTGCCCATGCCCACGCTGGATGAGCGAGTAAGTGGGCCTCCTTGAGTGCCTCAGAGGATGGGGAAGCTGGGAGTCTCTCTGACCCAGGACGGGCTCTGAGAAACTCCTCTTCAGGAACTGTGGTGCCTGCATTTTTATGTTAGGATGCTCCAAATGACTTTGCATAGCCTCATCCTCTAAGGGCAGGTCCTGCACCGTGGGAGCCACCATCACATCAGGCTTTCTCTGATCACTGAGGCCCAGTCCCTGCTCCGCTTTCCTTTCTGGGATGGAGCTTTCCAAGTTCTCCTGGGCTTTTGGGTGTCGGTAAGGTGCCTCCATTTCCCCACAACTGGTGCTCAACGGATACAGCGATGTCCTCAAAGAGCAGCGGTTTTCACTCACTGTGACCGAGCTGGTGGAATCATCGCTGCCCTCAGGCAGTTCCAAGGTGAGCCTGTGTGAGATGGAGAAAGAGAAGGAAGATGAGGGCGGTTCTGAGCCAAACTCTCCTGAGGACCCCGGGGCTTTTCTGTCGCTTCAAAGGTGTTGGCAGGCTGTGTCATTTCCACAGGGTCCCCAAAAGTGTGTGCCCAAGGTTCCATCCCCGCTTACAGGGCACTGAGCAAGGGTGACACTGTCATGTCTGTGCCTCAGTGGTAAACCCTTCTACAAGGGCATTGCCTCTCAGATTTCAAGTCTGTGGATATCCCTGTGCCCTCCCTGAGTCATTGCAGTTTTCCATGTCACCAAGCCCTGCCCCTGTCCCCGTCCCCATCCCTTATCAGTGGTCTCACATCGCCATGCATCTGGTCAAGGCCTGAAGACGTCTGTTGAACTGGTCGAGTATTTCACAGTTCTTATCCATTTTCCTGGGCACTGAGGAGCTGTAGCAGAGCAGAGAGCAGTGTTAGTGGGATTTCATTTGGTGGGAGGTGACTGGAGAGGGCTGCTGTGTTCCAAGAAGGGACAATTTTACTTACTGCATCCTCAAGTGCTGTGAAGACGTGCGGAAGTCCCAAACTGCTGGCAAAGGAGACAAAGTGAGTGGATGGAGAGCACGTGATGGAGTGGTGGACATGTGGGGCCAGGGGGTGTCTTTGCAGGGCCGTTGCCCAGGGCTGCTCACCTCTAGAATTTTCATGGTTACCTCTGTGTTGGCACTTCCTCTGTCTCTCTTTCTGTATGGGCACAGAAAGTAGTGAGTGAGAGGGGAGCATCCCCAGCAGCCACAGCGGTACCCACCAACCCAGGGCACAGCCCAGGCCCTTGCCTGCCCCAGGACGCCAGGCCGAGCCTGGCCAGGCCCCGCTGGGACACGGCCTCTCCTCCCAGGCAGGGCCCCCAGCCCAGCCCTGGGGATGGCCCTGGCCCCCACCGACCCCCCTCCGTGTATTGCAGCGCCTGGCTCAGCACCAGCCCTGACTCCTACCTTCCACTTCCACAAGGCCATAACAGATACAAATAATGATATGATCAGCATGATCCAAAGGATGGGGTAGAAGATACTATCATCCGCCATGCTGAGGAAGATCATTCCCCAGAAAGCAGCCATGCCTGTGACTTGCAGAGAGCCAAGCAGTTAAGCTCCTCTCTCTAGTCAGCTCGCAGGCAAAGTGGCACCCAGCCTAGCTCTGCTCCAGATATGGGGTTGTCCCCTTTGTGATGCAATTGCTATGTCACCAGCTGGGGGCTGTGGCAACGTTTGTGATGCAAGGACAGTGGGGTGTGGCACAGCCCGCCCCAGCACAGAGGCCTGGCACTGTGCCGGGCCACACGAAGCCTCTGCCTCTCACCAGGAAGGACTGAATCCCTGGCCCTGTGCTGCTGCTTGCTCTTCCCCAGCATTTTCAGGGAAGGCCTCAAGCGGATTAGCTCAGAGCAGGGACTCACACCGTGGACCCGTCACAGAGAAGTAAAACTGGCAAAACACCACCAGAAGAAGTACAGGGAGAACAAGGAAGCCCCAGCTCCCCCAGGAGGGAAGAGCACAGCTCCTGAGGAACAGCTTATTTATTTATTAATTCACCATTCTCTTGCTTTGTGACTGGATGAAGGAGTCTGCAAGCCAGAAGCCTTTTGCCGGCACATTACTAGCTCTAGAGCTCATCTGGATTACTCCACAATAATCTTATCTTCAGAACCTGCACAGACATCAAGTGTACTATCAGAAGAACCTTATCCCCTGCCTATCACATTCATTAAACAGAAGCTAAGCCTTCCACTATGCATGGCTGGGCATGGAGCTGGCATCTAACCACATGGTTGTTTTCTACTTGGAGGAAGAGAATTATTCTGAGGAGGCATAAATGGCTGCTATTGCCAATGATCTTGTCATAGAATCATAGAATCATAGAACAGCTTGGGTTGGAAGGGACCTTAAAGGTCATCCCGCCTCAACCCTCTGCCATGGGCTGGTTGCCCCCCACCACATCAGGTGGTGCAGGAATCCACCCAACTTGGCCTTGAATTCCTCCAGGGATGAGGCATCCACAACCCCTCTGGGCAGCCTGTGCCAGCATCTCACTGCCTTCTGAGTATATCTTGCAAGATTCTGCTGTGTGATTAACATATTTAAGAAGTTTTGCTATTTGCATGCCCTCTGTAGCTAATACAAATGACGTTAATTTAACTAGCAAACAGCCCAATAGAATCCCCAAATTTCCTTTCTACTGAAGTGAAGATGCTGGGGTGTCATAATGGTTCCTTGTGTTGGGAGACATATCTGAGCCCATAGAAAGAAATCGACGAAGCACTGCCATCAGATTGAGGGAGGTGAGCCTTCCCCTCTACTTGGCTTTGGCAAGGCCACACATGGAATACTGTGTCCAGTTCTGGCCCCTCCCAGTACAAGGGGACATGAGCGTACTGGAAACAGTCCAGCAGAGGAATCCACAAAGTCAGTGAAGGGATTGGAGCAGCTCTCTTATAAGGAGATGCTGAGAAAGCTGGCACTGTTCAGCCTAGGGAAGGCTTGAGGGGATGTTAGTAATGGCTGTCAGCATCTGAAGGGAGTGTACAAAGAGGATGAAGCCAGGTTCTTTTCAGTGGTGCCCAAGGACAGGACAAGAGGTAATGGACACGAACCAGAATACAGGAATTTCCATCGGAACACTGGGAAACATTTTGTATGAGGGTGACTGAGTGCTGGCACAGGTTGCCCAGAGTGGTTGTGGACTTTCCTTTCTTGGACATCTTCATAAGCAACCTGCTGGAGAAGAGCAGGGTTGGATCAGATGAGCTGCAGAGGTCCCTTCCAGCTTTGAACATTCGGTGACTATGTGAATCAATTTGGGGAATTAAACTGAATTTTAAAAATCCAGTTATTGTTTTGGGTACTGGGAAATGGATAAACATGTAGTTTGTGAAGAACTACAAGAGTTCTTCATTGCCAGTTGCCTCTGTCAGCTCTCACTGTTCCCTCCTTCCCTTTTAGTGTTCCTGCTCATGTCCTCCCCTTGACTTTTTTCTTCTCTCAGTGCACTTGGTCAAGTAGAGCTCATAACGAGCATCAGAGCTCAGGACTGAGATCCTACCTCCTTCCAGGGCTATTGGGTCAGCAGCATGCCATGGCCCTGATTTTCCTTGAAAGAGAAGCAGCAGTTTTGAAGGAGACTGATCCATAGTATGCCACAGCAAGGAGAGGTGGTACCCACGGAGGCATCTTTCTGCTGTTCCCAGGGTCGCTGCCTGTCCTACTGCAGCCAGAAGAAGCACTGGGGCCTCTATCTTCTCAGTCCCACTGTGGACGCCCAACATCATTGCCTTCTTGCCCTTTGCTGCCTTGAAGGACTGGCACTGCTCTCAGTCCATGCTGAAAGCATCGGGGAATGCCAGGCCCGGGTCCCTGCCCTCAGGGACCAGGACAGCCACTCTGTCCTCTCCGTAGAAGATGGCAACAGAGCTGTCCACGCAAGGATGCAAGGATGGCTGAGTAGTGAGCAGAGGAGCTGCAGCTGCTGCTCTTACACAGGAAAGAGGGGATAACCACCCGTGACGTCACTTAAGAGGGAGAGCTCCTGCACCCTGGAAGGGCATGACAGAGATCTGCTGCTCACTGACTGTGTGTCCTGGTGGGCTCCCTCCTGCAATTACAGGGGTTGATGTCCTTAGCCAAAGGAGCCCCTCTGGCTGCTGATCGGCAGGAGCATTTTTCAGGTCTGCTGCCTCTTGTCCCTGTCCTCATGGAGGGATTCTTCTCTCACAGTCACTTCTCTTCCTGCACCTGGGGCTGCAGTTGCAGGTGCAGCCAATCGCTGGGAGCTTACACCTCCTGGCTGGCAGCAGCATGGAGCTTTGGTGCATGTAGGGCAGAGTGACCCATAGTCAGATCTGTTCTGGGTGCATCCCTTGCCCTTCTCTTCCACTCTGTGTCCTCGCCCCAGGTTCCTCTGCTGCCGTATCTGTCCTCGGTTACTTGGCATTGTTTGTGGGCTGATTTGAGAAGGAAGCCAGCACCTGATTCTGCAGCTCATCAGCAGTTTGTCTGGCTTTGTTCAAAGCTCTAAGTGCTGTGAAAAGCTCCTGCATGACGAGGACTGGAACGTTGGTCCCAGTGGGATTTGGAGGCTGTGGCAGACCTGAGGGTCTCTGCTCCTGCACGAAGAGGACTGGAACGTTGGTCCCAGTGGGATTTGGAGGCTGTGGCAGACCTGAGGGTCTCTGCTCACTGGAAGACTTTTTTTTCTTTGGGGACTTTCTTCTTGGAGGAGCTGACTTGTCCTGGGTGTGACCCTTGCCCTTCTGCTTCTGCCCCCTGGTAGCATCTGGCAGTAATCCACTACTCACTGCAGCTGTGCCTGCCTGGACATCTGCTAGAACAGACTGAGATGGGGCAGGAGCTTCAGTCTCCAAGAGCAGCCTTCTCTGAGGTAGCAGCACGTTGGCTGGCTCTCTACGGGCAACAGGAGCCAGCACGTCCAGGTGCCTGTGGCTGCTACCACCCTGGCTCAATGCTTTTTCGGCACCTCTGGTCTCACTGGCATCGCTGAAAGTCTTATCTTGAGATGCCACCATGTCCTTCCTCATTGCCTCCTGAGGTGTACGTGGGTTTTTCTTTTTGGCCAGTAGACTCAGTGATCGTCTGCTCCTACGTTGATCTGTGTCCAGCCTGGCCTGCTCTAAGGATCTGTTTTTCATGATGGGCTCTCTTCCCTTCTTTGAGAGCTTCTTAGTTCCCTTTCTGATCAGGGAATAGAGGGCCATGCTGGCAGCTCGGAGCTTGGCCCCGGCATTCTGAATGAAATGGCACAGGAGGGCTGGTGCACAGCAGTTTCTGCACAGCGTAGGTGGTGTCTCTGGTCTAGGAGTCGTGTGTTCTGCTGCTTCTTGCCTGGGCGTCATCTCTGCGTGTGCTGCTTGGGGTCTGAATGGTCTACCCTGTGGCAGACGCCTCCATGGCACAACCGAAGAACTCTCCACGAGGGTACGTTCAGGGAGCCCCTCTGGCTGCTGGGCAGCAGTGGTATTTTTCTTGTCCTGTTGCTCACTGGCCTTGACCTCGGGTGAATTCCTCTCTCGAACTGTTGCTCCTCCTGCAACAACCGGGGCTGCAGTGTCAGATGGAGCCACGCCCTGGGATCCTTCGTTGTTAGGCTGGGTGTAGTAGTCTCTATAAAATTCCAACTTTCGCCTCTCAACATATTCATATTGCTCCAGCCACAGATGCATCATCTTGATCTGATGGTCATCAGGGCCTTCATAGATTCTGCAGCAGGCAATGTGGACTGGAATCCTTGTTTCTTGTCTGCACTTATCTGTCTCGGGGGCAGATTTTCGCCGTGGGACAAGGGCCCATGCTGCTGACCTCCTTGCCAGAGCTTGCCCATGCCCACGCTGGATGAGCGAGTAAGTGGGCCTCCTTGAGTGCCTCAGAGGATGGGGAAGCTGGGAGTCTCTCTGACCCAGGACGGGCTCTGAGAAACTCCTCTTCAGGAACTGTGGTGCCTGCATTTTTATGTTAGGATGCTCCGAATGACTTTGCATAGCCTCATCCTCTAAGGGCAGGTCCTGCACCGTGGGAGCCACCATCACATCAGGCTTTCTCTGATCACTGAGGCCCAGTCCCTGCTCCGCTTTCCTTTCTGGGATGGAGCTTTCCAAGTTCTCCTGGGCTTTTGGGTGTCGGTAAGGTGCCTCCATTTCCCCACAACTGGTGCTCAACGGATACAGCGATGTCCTCAAAGAGCAGCGGTTTTCACTCACTGTGACCGAGCTGGTGGAATCATCGCTGCCCTCAGGCAGTTCCAAGGTGAGCCTGTGTGAGATGGAGAAAGAGAAGGAAGATGAGGGCGGTTCTGAGCCAAACTCTCCTGAGGACCCCGGGGCTTTTCTGTCGCTTCAAAGGTGTTGGCAGGCTGTGTCATTTCCACAGGGTCCCCAAAAGTGTGTGCCCAAGGTTCCATCCCCGCTTACAGGGCACAGAGCAAGGGTGACACTGTCATGTCTGTGCCTCAGTGGTAAACCCTTCTACAAGGGCATTGCCTCTCAGATTTCAAGTCTGTGGATATCCCTGTGCCCTCCCTGAGTCATTGCAGTTTTCCATGTCACCAAGCCCTGCCCCTGTCCCCGTCCCCATCTCTTATCAGTGGTCTCACATCGCCATGCATCTGGTCAAGGCCTGAAGACGTCTGTTGAACTGGTCGAGTATTTCACAGTTCTTATCCATTTTCCTGGGCACTGAGGAGCTGTAGCAGAGCAGAGAGCAGTGTTAGTGGGATTTCATTTGGTGGGAGGTGACTGGAGAGGGCTGCCGTGTTCCAAGAAGGGACAATTTTACTTACTGCATCCTCAAGTGCTGTGAAGACGTGCGGAAGTCCCAAACTGCTGGCAAAGGAGACAAAGTGAGTGGATGGAGAGCACGTGATGGAGTGGTGGACATGTGGGGCCAGGGGGTGTCTTTGCAGGGCCGTTGCCCAGGGCTGCTCACCTCTAGAATTTTCATGGTTACCTCTGTGTTGGCACTTCCTCTGTCTCTCTTTCTGTATGGGCACAGAAAGCAGTGAGTGAGAGGGGAGCATCCCCAGCAGCCACAGCGGTACCCACCAACCCAGGGCACAGCCCAGGCCCTTGCCTGCCCCAGGACGCCAGGCCGAGCCTGGCCAGGCCCCGCTGGGACACGGCCTCTCCTCCCAGGCAGGGCCCCCAGCCCAGCCCTGGGGATGGCCCTGGCCCCCACCGACCCCCCTCCGTGTATTGCAGCGCCTGGCTCAGCACCAGCCCTGACTCCTACCTTCCACTTCCACAAGGCCATAACAGATACAAATAATGATATGATCAGCATGATCCAAAGGATGGGGTAGAAGATACTATCATCCGCCATGCTGAGGAAGATCATTCCCCAGAAAGCAGCCATGCCTGTGACTTGCAGAGAGCCAAGCAGTTAAGCTCCTCTCTCTAGTCAGCTCGCAGGCAAAGTGGCACCCAGCCTAGCTCTGCTCCAGATATGGGGTTGTCCCCTTTGTGATGCAGTTGCTATGTCACCAGCTGGGGGCTGTGGCAACGTTTGTGATGCAAGGACAGTGGGGTGTGGCACAGCCCGCCCCAGCACAGAGGCCTGGCACTGTGCCGGGCCACACGAAGCCTCTGCCTCTCACCAGGAAGGACTGAATCCCTGGCCCTGTGCTGCTGCTTGCTCTTCCCCAGCATTTTCAGGGAAGGCCTCAAGCGGATTAGCTCAGAGCAGGGACTCACACCGTGGACCCGTCACAGAGAAGTAAAACTGGCAAAACACCACCAGAAGAAGTACAGGGAGAACAAGGAAGCCCCAGCTCCCCCAGGAGGGAAGAGCACAGCTCCTGAGGAACAGTGCAGCACTTGGCACAGGGTATGCGAGCGGGGAGTGTGCGGTCCTCCCCACTGAAGAGACTAGAGTGAATTAACCTAATTAATGTAGTTCGAAGAAAGATTTGACAGCTGATTACATACTGGAAAAAAACAAAAGCGTGTCTTTGAAGTTCTGAACACATTTACCCCGATAGACACTCTTCTTAGTGCTTGTTGCCCACAGATGTCTTTCCAAACAATTTACTAAAAGGAGTGTTTGCTGAAAGAGCAATCTCTAGCTCTGTGCTTCGGAACAGTCAGGGAAATTGTTATGAGAGTCAGGCACATCAGAAAGCATAGTTATGCTCAGTAGGTCAGTTGCGTTGATAGCATATAGCAGATCCAAAACTGGGAAACCTACACATTTGATCAGTAGGAACGAATGCACGTAGTTTTGTGCTTGGGAAGAGAGTAGGGTCGTGGACTACAACTCAAACAAAAATGAATTGTGGAAGATTATAAATTCATTGCTCAAAGCAGGAAAAAAATAAAAAGTGGAGAGCTGCTAATTATTTTCATCCAAATTGGAATAGAGATCCCACTTCGCTGAGTGTGTACCCTCTACTAGTTGCCATGTGTTGTTATGAGCTTAATTTACTTGACAGTCTCTGTGTCTTAAAAAAGCCTGGCAATCAGGCATCCACTAGATGGGCTTCATTAAAGAACGTTAGTGGAGAATCCTGTTCTTCAACCACTGCCACTCTGGGCATAGGGAAGTTTCTTCTTGGCTTGGCTGGCATCATTGCTGGTTTGAGCCTGGTCTGGGGTGGTTTGCAGAACGTGCAGGTGAAGGAAATGCTGTAAATGGGCTAATTCAGTTTCACTGCCTACTAGCACGTACAGCACAAACGCCTGTGTAAAGCAAAAGCAAACAGCACTACGTCTTCCCACAGCTTCCAGACAAACCTCAGCAAAGCCCTCCACTCCCCCCAGCCTCCCAGACAAGTTTGCAGGCATGAAATGCACGTTTGTGCGGTGAGATGTGCCTGGCAGTGCTCTGTGGTTACCTGTTTGAGGAGAGACAGCCATTTTGCCAGGGAAGCTCCTTGATGAAAGCCTCGAGCAGACCTCCTTGTGTTGGGAAACATAACTGAGCCCATAAAAAGAAATCTGCTGTAGCTGTCCCATTGGAACTGAGTCTGGTGTGCAGGTGGAGGTAAGGAAACCTTGCATGTTCTTCTGACTGGGCACTTGTTTGTAAGGCTGCCTGTGGCACTGCTCACAGAAAAAGCTGTTTCTGCTCTTTATGCTACCATATATCAGAAATTTATGAGAATTAGTCCAATATATGTCTAAAATGTATATCGGAAGAAAGCCACAGCAACAGCATAATTCCACATTCCTGGAGTAGACACTGCTGACATAAACTGAGATGTAATCTGGGTTACATGGGTTCTGCTGAAAGGAAAGAAATAGGGCTCCTCATCCAGCCACGTGTCAAGCTTTGTCTCTCATTCCTTCTTTCAGTCCCATGTCTCAAGCAACATTTCATTCTGAAGATGTGTTGCTGCCTAAGCTAAGGCCTGTCTGCAGCCTCTCGTGCTAGGTTCTTGGATCTTCATGTGTAATTGCTTTAGAAAATCAGAGACATCCTTCTGAGCTGTTTTTAGTCAGAGACCGAGAAGCTATTTATTACTCCAGAGAGATGCTGCACATTCTCCAGCTCTCAGGAAAAAATGGTAGTAATTTTTGGTTTCCACATGCTAAAGGAAAAAAATGCATTCTTCCCCTCAGCAAATTGAGAACGCTTGAATAGAACAGCTCTGGATTTTGCAAGGGGAATGCTTGCTGGAGGAAAAGAACAGTGCTCTGGTTTCACTTAGCAAACTATGACCTTTGCGTAACATTGTGACCTCTGTTGGAAAGGTGATGGATCAATTAAACTATATATCCTGGGGTAGTCTTCATGGATTTGAAACTTACTCGTGTATGTAGATACAGTGCTAACCAGTGCATGGAGATCACCAGGTGATAAGGCTTCACTAACTGAAGAAATATAGCTGCTAAGACACAAATGCTGTCCCTGGGCATTATAAATTTTACTACCACCTGAAAGTAGGTTGCCTGTGCTGCTTGCTAAATAACTATCTAGCAGCCATAGCCCTTGTGCTTGACCAGGGTCCTGTTCCTACAGGAGTTGAGGGAGCAGGAATTCAACATCACTTGATGACTCCACTCTTTCTTCCTCTGAGCTTTGGTTCCATTGCTTATACCTTTGTCCTTCTAATATCCTGCTTGGGAGAAAGATTCACCTCCGATCTGTATCTATACTGTTCCCAAAGCATAGCAGAAGGGTACTGAATGGATGGGAGGAGGGCAGGCCCTACCTTCCCAAGCTGCTTCTCTTCATGCTAAACACAAATTGGAGTGCAGAAAAGATTTACTGATGGAGAAAAATTAATGGCCAGGGAGCGATCAGGCAGATTTGGAGGTGATACAGGCTTCTTTTTCACCTGCAGCTGCTGACTGGTTGATTTGTGCAGGAATGAGATGACCTTCAAGTCAGTGGCTGTTGCTTCTTCTTGCTTGGTTTCCCACCATCAAAGAGATCTTGCCTACAGAAAACAGCAGGCTCGTGTCCTTTGAAGTTTGGATTAGCTGACCCTGTTCTCTAGCTGAAATTGGAACTTTGTGTCATGCTTGTTCCTGACCCTGATAGTGACATCCAATTTAGTGGGATGTCTTGATAATCATCTCTCTCTTATAATTTTGCTTTTATTTGTTGCACAGACTCATAAGAGTTGTGTCCTCCTTCGCATTTACTTGGATATCTGATACAGCTAGACCCTGTATTGCCAAGGCTCTAGCACTTCTGAAGGTGTGAGAAATGGGGTTGAAAACCTATGATCTTTTTCAAGTAGAAACATTCATGCTTAGAAATGTTGAGCAACACCTAACACCTCTATATAGTCAAGAAGTACAAGCAAAATACAGAAGTTTTCTGCTGAAATGAAGGAGAACAAGGCACGTTGGATGATATATAGCTCTTTAGGACTGGCATTTACTGAAAGCGTTACTCCCATTGATTAGGAGTCAGGATATGAAAACTTCATTTTTCAAGGCAGTTCAAGCAGTATGAATCCAGGTGAATCAATGAAGTTAAAATTCTAGTTCTGCTCAAATCAAAGATAAAATTTCTTCTAGATCAGCTGGGGCTAGGATTTCTGCCTGGGAATACAGTCAGAATGCAGTGGACAAGCAAAGAAACTGTATGAAAACATATACAGCTAGAAGGTAATCCATGGCTTTTCCTAGATAACAAAAAAGTTTCTGATCTCATCGCTTCATGCTATTATTGGCACTTTTCTATTGAAAAACAATAAAACATAGCCAGATGGAGCTGCTCATTTTGAAGACATACGGTGAAAATCCAGCAAATATGCTTTGGATTTGCCTTGACTGAATTACAGCCACTTCTACTTCCTCTGTAAGAATATTTGGCAGAATGAGTTAACTGCAGAATTGTTTACAATAAGACTGACTTTTACATAATGGTTACAAATCATGCACACAAATGGATTTTTTGAACTCATAATCATGAATCTGCCACAGGAAATATGAACTTAAGGATGACTATAATCCTATCAGACATCTCAAATATGCTGTTTGATGTGTGTCCCGTATCTGAGATTGTGCTTATCAAATACAAAGAACTGCCTCTAAAAGGGCCACAGGAAAGAGCAATTTGTGGGGAATATATAGCAAATAATTGCAACAAATAAGAAAATCAATTTCCCTTCTGTCCCCAAATCGCCAAAAGTGCTTTGCCAAGTTTGCATCTTGCTCACTGTTGTGCTCATATAGAAAGTTGAGCTGTGATTTCCTGTATTCCGATGCAAAATCACAGTGCTGCCTGGGTTCTGGAGCCCACTGATCACAGATCTCTGCATGAACTGTTGATTTCCGTGATTTAGCGTTTGCTTTAGATGGAACACTGATGCTATCAGTAAACTGTTGCAGCAGGGTTTATCTCCCTTTGCAGTGGCGATGCATTCAGCAGGCAGCTGTCAGTACACAGAAAGGGAATTCACAGACCTACAGATAAATGCAGAATAGCAGAAAACAAAAGAACAGACCCACACTGGTGCACACTGTCCTCTGCACTGCAGCTTGGATCTGCAGATAACTACGTCCTGGTGTGATAAATAATATACAAGTTTATATATGATGAAATTCAGTGGAATTTAGCAGCCCAGTTAAGTCTAGTTGCTGAATAAGAATTGTTTAAATGATTGAGTCTATGCTATTAATAGCTTGGTAGGTAATCTTTCAGTGCTAATGGGCAAATTAGCAAATGGGCAAAAAAGAGGTAGCCTCTTTGTTGTAACGTTTTTCTTTCAGAACTCACTGTAGGACATTCAGGGAAAGGCACCCCTCCAAAATATTTGTTACTTTCTTAAAATAACTGTAGTTCCAAAAATAGAAAAGGAAATTCTCAATGTATTTCTAGTCCAAAAATACAGAATAAAGCTACAGACTTAGAGTGGGTGGCACCATCTTCCTAGGCTATTTAAAGGCAATTTTGACTTGGAAACATAGAAACATGGAATCGTTTGAGTTGGAAGGGACCTTTAAAGGTCATCTAGCTTGCACCTGCATTGCAGCAACCCCTACTATCAGTACAAGCTGGGGGATGAAAGGATGGAGGACAGCCCTGCTGAAAAGGACCCAGGGGTACTGGAGGATGGCGAGTTGGACATGAACCAGCAGTGTGCCTTCACAGTCTAGAAAGCCAACTGTATCCTGGGCTGCATCAAAGGAAGTGTGGCCAGCAGGGCAAGGGAGGTGATCCTGCCCCTCTGCTCTGCGCTGTGAGAGCTCACCTGGAGTACTGCATCTAGATCTGGAGTCCTCAGTACAGGAGAGACATGGATCTATTGGAGCGTGTCCAGAGGAGGGCCACCGAAATGATGCCAGGGGTGGAACACCTCCCCTGCAAGGACAGGCTGAGAGAGCTGGGGCTGTTCAGCCCGGAGGAGAGAAGGCTTTGAGGAGACCTGACAGTGGCCTTTCAAATATCTAAAGGGGGACAGAAAGGTGGTGATTTTAAAAATAGTAGAGTTCTGTTACCTGTTTTTTAAGTACAGAGAATACTTTTTCCCTGCAGTCTGTATCAGCACCGTTTGTCCTCCACAAATGGCTGCAGTACAGATGGAGAAGAACTTCTGGGAGGGTATGCGCAGAAGATAAGTGATTACTTAGGAAAAGGCCATCCCTCTGCTCTGGCATGTTGTAACTCATGGTCATGCCTCAGTGCTATTTTAGACAATTACAACACAGGACTGTACATTTTTCCCCGTATATACTTGACAAAACAAGCCATTCTTCACCCAGGCTGGGTAGCTGCTTGCCCAAGCATCCACTATAACTGAGTGCTCTCTGAGCTCAGGCAGAACACGCATAGGGGCCCGCATATGGAAATGAGGCACTCTGGAAACATGCTGAATGAATTTCCACTGCACACGCTGTCCTCTAACTATACGCTCAGCAGCATGTGCACAGAGCCTGAGAAAGCTCTTGGGGGAGGTATCTGAGGGGAAGAATTAAACAATATCAAAGAAGAGCTGTGCTGTGTTGATGGCCTGGAAAGCCATCTCGCTAATTGTCTGCAGGATGCGTTCCAGATTACAGCGAGCCAAGAGGCTGCAGGATCGGTTGGGCTGAACTGAAAATTGCAGTGCTTTCTCCCGCCCTTGTATTACTTGACTGATGGGAGTCTCACATCCCCTCGGGCACTCGCAGGAATTAGAATCTGGTGTGTCCCACTGCAGGGTGTGCTGCCAGTCGGGCTTTGATCAGAGTTCAGCCTTTGTTGTTGAAAGGAGATATTTCATCTCAGTAGATTCAAAACTGAGATGCTCTGTTCAAGGCTATTGCCACAGGACTTTTCTCCCCTCCCATTCCTCCAACAAAAGACCAACAAAAGCAAATGACCAGCCAAGTTATGTTTTGTTTCCACTGACTAGACTATTACAAGTCACTCTTACATTCATTATTACCAAGTATGAAAGGCATCGTGCTGGGCTGATTTCAGAGCAGTTCCCTATTAGCAGCAGTTTTTTAATGTGAATATCAAAGTTGACTTTCAATTACCACCCATAACCTTAGAAAAATACTGGGGGTTGTACATCTGAAGTTCATGCCTCTAAGCCTGGTAATATAAGCAAGCCCAGAGTTTGAGAATTAACAGAGAGAATCTGCCTGTCCTTCTATATAAATCATCCCCATATCTTCTCTGTGCTGAATACCTTTCTTCTGTCACTGGTGCTGGTGGGCTCGATCCACAGCCTAGACCTTGCTAGCCCAAAGCAGACTGCTGGATGCTGCAACTTTTCAGAATTTTTCACTGTAGATGAACCAGTTCAAGGAGTAGATGACAGGGAAGGAAGTTCAGTATCATCACCTTAAAATGTGCTGCAGCATCTGTGTGGGAATGGAAGGAATTTGTGCCATCCTGGGTGCACCTCGCATGTTATATATGGTACCATTTTCATTCCCGTTGCTATCATCTCTGGTGTTCCTGCTTTCCTGAGCATCAACTCTTAGGGCCTTCAGGGTAGATGCTACTATTGGATTTAATAGATTAATCACACTGAATAAATGATGTAGCTGTTGAGCTACACATAATGTATATGTACATATATATAATATATATATATATTATGTATATATAATATATATCTTTCATTATATATATGTGTATATATATATAATGACAGACTTGATAAACTTCATTTTTTTCAGGTAGCCAGGCATTTTGATGGATTGGGAGTATGAGGTAATTCACTGAGGTTAATGGACTGTTATGCCAGAAGCTAACACAATGAAGACTTCACCCATGAAACTTGGTCCATGGACATGTAAACTTGGTGATACGTGGCTGCTGGAGTTAGGCAGCCTTCTGGGATACAGCAGGCAGAGGATATTCTGGATCCAACTAGAGGGCTCTTCCTGACAACAGTAGCAATGTTCAGAGGCAGTGGCTGGCACAATAGGATTTCTTTTCTTTTTAGCATTTCTGTCAGGGCATTTGCAGTAACTAAGCACTGAGTGTTAGTGTTTGGCAACCTGTCACATTGAAATAATTCCTCAGAGACACTCAGGCATCCTCAGACAGCAAAAGGCCTCAATCAGCCTCACTAAAGTGGGTTTATATTGAGAAAAAGAGGTAGCAGACCTAACGTGACCCTCACACCCCGCCATTAAAATTCCTCGGGAACTCCAGCCCAGCCGGGGGCAGATTTTGAGTCCTGAGGGTGAGGTCATGTCTGCAGGGAGCCCACGACAATAACTGCCATTATAAGGCTCTATTTATCCTCTTGAAGGCAGACTGATGTTGCTGCAGAATGTGGCCACAGGCAATAGGGAAGGCCATCTATTTGTGGTTTTATGGCTTTATTAAGCTGAAGCTGTTAGCCTGTTGTTTCCAGTTCCATTCCAGGGTAATGGCAATGTGTGAGACACTGTTGAGTTTTAAGTTATCAGCACTAATAAATATATAAAAAAGCTATCTTTAAAAAAAATGTCATGAAGAATTGAAGGAATTTAGTGCTGTCATCCAGCTTGTGCTGAGGGCATTGTTGTAATTTGCTGTTGGCTTTGGTGGTATTGCTGCCCTTTTACATTTTAATTCCAGGAGACTTGTAAATTGTTGTCTTCAATAGCACGGGGGTTTAAAAAGTACCCAGGTAAGGACTTCTCAGAGGTCAGCTGAGTTTCGGTGTGCTTAGGTTGGAGTTGGCCATAGAGCAGGTTTAGGGTTTGGGCTTGGCCCTAGCACAGGCACTTTCTTTGCTTTTCTACTTCAGGTGACGTTTCTTCATTGCTTGCTGTGTTCAACAAGAACTGTTGTTCAGTCTAAATAAACCTGTGTGCTCTTGTTTAGCCTTAGTAATGAGAGATTAACACGTGGACTATCTGGGTAATATGCTGATTTTTTAACACTCATAGTTTTGCTATTTAAGTTTGGAGTTCCTGTGTCATCCATGCATACAGTGCAAGACTGCTCTGCCCTCTGAGTTGAGTTTTCCTTATTTGTTACCTTTTCTGCCCTACAAAGGAGCAATGACATTTAAAAGAATACTCAATTTACAGCTTCTGTAGATTGAGCATCCCCTCTGCTTTCCCCTTATGCTTCCTTTCTGTTGGTGGAGTTTTCTGTCTGTGTGTTGCTGAAGGACTACTATCTGTATTTTTTTATTATTATTGTTATTTTGCACTAAAATTGAAAATAAGGTTTGTTTTCAGACTGCCTTTTTTAACATGCTACTGAAGAACAGTGAAAGCAATGTGGGGCAAGGCTGAGCGAGTTAATAAGAACTTACCACTAGGAAATGAAACTTAAATAGGAAATATAATTAGGGCAGCATTCTGTAGCTTAGATGTTTGTCCATTAATTTCTGCTGGTTTGCTTATGTTCTTCAGAGTAAAAAAACTATTTTGACTACTTTTAATACCTCTCTTTTGCTGGCAGCAACACCAGGCATTTAAAACAATAAGTCAGTTTGAATTCCTTTTATGCCAGTGGGAAGCAGAATTACTTCAGGTTAGTGTTCCTGGATGCTTTCCTGCTCAACCTACTGTAGGAAGCCTGCTTTAGCAGCAGGTTGGACTCGATGATCTGCAGAGGTCCCTTCCAACCTCTGTGATTTGATGTTTTTGTGACTGTAGTGTGTGCCATGAGCATGGTGTAAGGGAAGGCTGGAAAATGGGTGCCTCTCTGCCCAGATCCTAACTTCTTTCTCTGCTTGCTGGGCAATGAGTGAGGAAATGATTTAAAATCATCTATGACTTAAAAATCAATATTCTTTCCTGATATACAGACGCCTGCCCCTTCCTCCGCCTCTTGTGCTGGCATTATTTAATATCAATTAATGCTAATGGGGAATTTTAAAAGCTTTTTTTAACATAGAGCAGGTCTTGTCCTGGCGAGATCTGTACAATCCTCAGCAGCTGCATGGTTACTCGGTGTCCAGCTTTTTGTACTGAAAGAGAAATTTATGGCTTTCTTGCTTTATTCATTCCCCTTTCACATAATGCTCCTTGAGCTGCTCTGAAGATAAATCCTTCTTAAGCCTTTGCACATAAATCAGAGTTCAGGGATGATGTGTGCTCAGAAGACATCAGCTATCTATAGCTAGTGTTTGTAGCCTGAACAGCACTGAATTGCATGCTCAGAGAAAGCCTCTTTGCTTTCCACTGCGAATTCCTTCCCTGGGTCATTACAGATCCATGGAAACAGTGCACACGATGCACTAAGAGTTAAAGTTTTTAATCTAATTTTATGTGGGTCTCTGCTTTGTTGCCATCCTTTGTCTGACAATTACTGCATAATGCAGAGACAGTAATTGCAATGCCGTTTGTTTCACTGAATTCATTAGTGTGTGTGTGATTCTGATCTGATAAAATACACGTTGAGAGCCTCGTGCAAAACATTTAGAGACATACTTGGTCCAAGCCTTATGTCTGTCTGCCCTTTGAATTACTGACAAGTTGTTCTTGATTAGTTCAGGACTCTGATTCACACTTACCTATACCGAAGGGAGAAAAAGAGGGTTTAGGTGGATTGGTCTCACAGTGTGGGTGCATTTCTTGCAGCAGTATCCATGGGTGTAGCTGCGTCTGCATATCTGGAAGAGAGCAGAGTATCAACGTCATCAGGCATGAGGGTGGAGTGGGAATGAGGCAATGGGTGTTTTGGAGAGCTGGACAGCTGGGAGCAGCAGTGGCCGTGGGACTCTGTGAATGAGATATGACCTGACCACAGACTGCACAACCGCTGCCAAGTGGCTGAGTGAAAAGGGTTTTGTGTCTCTTGCAAGCAGACCCACCCACACATGGTAGAAGTCAGAGCGCTGTATGTAGGTCTTGGGTGCCTACTCTTAATCATCACAGCTGCCTGTTCCCATAGAGCTGCAGGTCATTATCTTGTGTTGGACTGCTCCCCTCTGTAGATTACTGTCACTAAATGGCAAGTTTTACAGTGAGACAGTTTGTGCTTTTTGAGGACATGATGTGTTTCGAAGAGTTCTCTGGAAATCACATCATCTTGTGCTTCTCAGACTCTGCTCTTCCAAGCAGCTCTCTCCCTTCCACCTACAAAGTCCACCTGAAGGCTAAAGGTCACCTCTCAACTCTGGAGGTCAGCTTGAACAGATCCAGGCAGAGTCATTCTTAGTTTATGTTTATTTAACACTTAAAGCTGCTGTAACTAATCACTGCAGTTCTCTTTTCATGAGTCACTGAGTTTAAATATAGGCATTTGGTGCATCTGGATTTATTCCAAAACACTTACTTCTGGGTTTTCAGATAGACACATTTTCTCTGTTTGTATAATATTTCAGAGTAATTTTGTATAATTAATTATTTCTTATCTTAATCAATATGCTACTAATGTGGAAATCATACCAGTCCTTCTGTCGAGCTTTTAGGTTTTTTTTTCCATCCGATAAATTGCTATAAAATAATTAATTTTTCAACTAAAATATTGCCTAGCTAAGGCTTCTTTTCTGAGAGCAAGAATATCAGAAGATTTTCAGTATAATTCTACAGAGAAAAGGCCCTCAGACTTTACTGGTCAGTGGAATGGAGGATTTGTATAAGCCAGTAGTAGTCACTGACTTCTGTGTGGTTTGCATGAAAATCATGAATTCCCTCTTTGATTAATGTTCTCATTCTTCAAATTGTGCTCCAGCTGGCTTTAGCAATAAGCACAAGACAAGTTTCTGATGGATCAAAGAGTCTGGCTCCACTAAATGTTATGTTGAACAGAAGTAGGGGAGTTGCTGGAGGAGAGACTGGAACGTTGATCAAAATATTTGCAAGATGTGGAACTGAAAAGGGCAGCTACAGTTGGGTCACTGTGAAATTTTTCTTCTTGCAAAAAACTGTATTCACCTTTATATCACCATTAGAGCTATTGAGATAGCCCAAATTCTCCAGACAGCTGTTTGTCCAGTTAAGATGGGAAAAAAATGTGCAGTGAAAGTGGAGATAAGCTTAGTGTCCTTTCACTGACATTTAAATCATTCAATTTGAAGATTAATAATCCTTGCTTTGCAGATCACTTAACCATTTTGGAAATGCCAACCTGTGGTTACAAGAAGGAGGGGTACACAAAGAGCTGAAAAAAGTACTTAATATGAATGCAGCTCTGGGTCGTTCTGAGAAGCACTGGGACAGGAGAGGTAGTAGAGTAAGTCGTTCTGCTTGGGGATGTGTCAAACTGGCTGCCTGCTGGGATTTGGGGCTTACTGAGACTGATGTCTGTTCTCTCAGCTCTTTGCTCTGAGTGCAGTGCTGGCTTCATTTTGTACACATGGGATCTTGTTGCTGCAAGATATGCTCGAGATACAGTATTGGTCTGAAATATTACTCTAAACCCTTTAGCTTTAAATCTTCTAAAGACCTCATCTATTACAATGTGTGTGAAGCCAGGTCCAGTAGGGCAGAGATGGAAAATCTTTCTGTGCATGTGTTTGTGTGGCTCTGCACAGTGGTGCAAGGGAGAAATTCTTGTCTGAAGGGCAGGAGATGAGAAATAATAATAGCTAAAGAAAGCACAAAGGGACAGCTTCCTCTGTCCTTTGTACCAAATAATGACCAAAAATGAGAACGTGAGCTAAATGTACATCTGTGATTGCCTGTGTGTAGACTTTAAGCGAAGAGCAAGTTCAAGACCACCTGATGAGACTGAATGTGTACAATCTGTGGGGCCCAATGACATGCATCCTGTGGTCCTGAAGGGGCTGGATGATGTAGATGCCAAGATACTCTCTGTCATATTAAAAAAAATCATGCCTGTCAAAGTCCTCAGTGACAGGAAAAAGGGAAACATCACTCCCATTTTTAAGAAAGGGAGAAAGACCCGGGGAACAATAGATTGGTGAGCCTCACATCCATGCCTGGGAGGATCATATAATGAGTCTTCTTTGATGCTATGATAAGGCACATGCAAGACAAGGAGGTGACTGAAGACAGCCACCATGGCTTCACCAAGGGTATATCGTGCCTGACCAATCTGTTGGCCTTCTGTGATGGAGGGCTGACATCAGGATACAAAGAAAGATCAACTGATGTCATCTGTCTGGACTTGCGCAGGACCACTGATGTGGTCCTACACCACATCCTTATCTCTAAATTGGAGAGAGAAAAATTTGAAAGCTGGACTGTTTGGTGGATATGTATTTGATTGGATGTATAGTTGTAGCCAGAGAATTATTGTCAGTGTCTCTGTCCAGATGGAGTCCAGTGATAAGAGGTGTCCCTCCAGGGTCCATCTTTGGGTGTTGCCATTCAGCACCTTTATCAATAACCTAGGCAGTGTATCCTCAGTATGTTTGATGAAGACACCAAGCAGAGTGGTGCGGTTGATACAATAAAAGATATACCATCCAAAGGGACTCAGACAATTTTGAAAAGTGAGCCCAAGTGAGCATAATTTGACAAGGCCAAGTGCAAGGTGTTGCACTTGAGTCGGAGTAATCCCAGGTATGAGCACAGACTGGAAGAAGAACTCATTGAGAGCAGTGCTGAGGAGAAGGATGTGGGGCTTGTGGTGGGTGAGAAGCTGGACACGAGCCAGCAGTGTGCTTTTGCAGCCCAGAAGGCCAACAGTATCCTGGGCTGCAACAAAAGAGGTGCATCCAGCAGGGAGAGAGACAGAACTGTTTCCCTCTGCTCTGCTCTTGTGAGGCCCCATCTGGAGTGCTGTGTCCAGGCCTGGGGCCCCCAGCATAAGAAGATGCAGAGCTATTGGAGCAGATCCAGAGGAGGGCCACAAAGATGATCAGAGGGCTGGAGCAATTCTCCTGTGGAGAAAGGTTGAGAGGGCTTGTTCAGTCTGGAGAAGGCTCTGAGGGAAACCTCATTGCTGGCTTCCAGTACTTAGTGAGGGAGAAGGGCGGGAGAACTAGATTTTACACTACCAGATAGTGATAGGAGAAGGGGGAATAGCCTTAAACTAAAAGAGAAGAGATTTAGGTTAGAGGTTAGTAAGAAATTCTTTACTCAGAGAGGCACAGGTTGCCTGGAGAAGCTGTGGGTGCCCCATCCCTGGAGGTGTTCAAGGCCAGGTTTCATGGGGCCCTGGGCAGCCTGAGCTGGTGGGTGGCATCCCTGCCCATGGCAGGGGAGTTGCAAATGGATGATTGTTAAGGTCCTTTCCAGCCCAAGCCTTTCTATAATGCTGTGATTCTAGACACACCCCTGTGAAGATCACAGAACCCAAATAGTTCTGTTCCCCCAAGGACTGTTGGCAGAGCTCCAAGAAGACACAGCCAGACAGAGGAATGATGTGTGGGTTCGGCTTTCCTTGACTAAACTACCACATTTTTCCATTGCCACTGAACATATGACCCAAAGTGCTGGTTACTGTACAAATCTTTGCTGATGTGTCCTAGTGTAGCTTCTGCAGGATTGTAATTCAGACCGAAAGAGTGTGCTGGCAGAGCATGCCTACGTTAGGTGGTTAATATCTTGCCCTTGGGGTTGGGCATTCTCCTTGTGCTGTTTTTGATCAGATTTTTAAGACATGCCTTCCAGCAGCCCTTTGAACTCTGTGGTTGGATGTGATGAATGGATGGTCAGTGAAAAGGCCTAGAAATAAACTGCTGATTCAATTATGAATGAAATTGGCCTACCCGGCACTATGAAAATAAATATTTTGCCTTTAATTGACTAGCAAAGGGCTTGATTTTACAGCTGCGTCCACAGCCAGACTGATGTGAGAGCCCAGGGACAGATCTGATGCAAGAGAAGTCAGTGGAAGTTGAGCAAAACCTTTTGCTGAATGTGGGAACACATTCTTAGTGATGAAACATCATTAGTCAGAAGACCAGTCTTTTTCTTTTGCGAGATTTAATAAAGTACTAGAGAGCACATCCCAGAGAAATCTGGGATTTTCATATCTCAGATGCTCTTTTCATTGCTCCTTTCCCTTCTCTTCCTTTCCTTGCTCAATTGTTATGTCTCCGATTTGCACATCTTTTACAGCTTTCTGCACTGCCACTAGGTGTTTGTTCCTTTTAGGCAATGGTATTTTAACTCTGCATGGCATGCATTTCATTTCCTTTGAACATTAAAGTAGTTTACTGGGATGGCATTTGAACTGATCTTCGGGTGATGTGAGTAAGGGTCTTTGTTGTTTTCCAGGCTCACGTTCTGGAGTCTTAGCAGAACAGAGCATAAGTCATGGCACTGGTTCTGCTCGATTTGTATTGGGAAGGAGCCCAGAGAGTGAGAGAGACTAAATGCATCTCCAGGGACATCAATGAGAACTGACTTCACTTATTACAAAATGATATTCTGAAAATTCAGTGGTCCCTGTGTCCTCTGTGTTTAATCTGTTCTCATTTTCTTTCCTTAAGAATGGCAACAGTGCCCAACAATAAAGATTTTGATGAAAGGTCAGCAATTATTTTGAGATGCAGTTATAACTTATTGTACAAATGATTAAAAAACAGAAACAAAAGGTTGTGGGATTTACTTTATAGTAGTTATTCATTTGCAAAGCACTTCCAAACCTATGGAAACCCTAACATCTAGTAAATGTCCCCTCCTCTCTGGAGGCATCCAAGGCCAGGCTGGATGGGGCTGTGAGCAACCTGGTCCAGAGGGAGGTGTCCCTGTCCGTAGTAAGGGGTTGGAACTACATGATCTAAAAGGTCCCTTCCACAACGCAAACTATTCTATCATTCTATGATTCCTGGACTGGCTCAGCAAGTTTGGAGGCCATCATAATGGGATGCTTTTGCCTATAGAGATGACTAAAATGAAGACTTGACAAACAGCTTTATGCTGGAATCACAGCATCAGAATTCACTACCTTCATTAGAAAACTTCTCAAAATCATGCAAGAGCCCAAAATGGGGGTCAAGAGAACTAAGGTTCACCCTGAATTCTAAGAGTCATGTTTCCTTCTTTACAGTATCTCTGCTCTATAGCAGCAGCATACATGGAAAACCAGGGAAGTAAAAATGCCTTTTGTTTTCTTGAAAAAAAAACTTGTGTTTCATCAGTTTGCTTTTTCTAGCTTTGTGCAGCACTGAAGTTAAGGCACTGCTGGAGGATTGGCCTTACAACTGATGGTGTGCTTGGTAACTGGAGGAGATAATAAGATAAAAGATAACAATGTCTATCTGAACAATATGTACAGTGGATTTGAGCAACCGCTCATTTTCTGTCTGTGTGTGTGTATTTGTGTGCATGCATGCAGTCTGTCCTCGATCTACTGATTGTGCAAAACTGACAACAGAATGAATAGCAAGATATAATTAAAAGCATAAAACAGAAACAAAAGGCTCTTCTTCCTTGCCCTGATTATACTCAGCTACAGTATCCTCTCTGAAAATATTAAGGAAAATGTTCTACCAACATACACAGTGCTATATTAGTATTCAAGCAAGAATCGTTTTATAGCAGCTGCAGCTACTGTACCTTAGGTTGAACCTTTCAGGAGTTTCTTTCCAAGAAACTTAGAAACTTGATCCTTTTCCACCATTTGATAAGGATGCTTTTTAATGTCTTGCTTCCTAAAGAATGGCTGGGAGAAACAGAGGAGTTAACAGAATTGGAATATGAGGCTTACTTCATCCACTTTAGAAATGACACTTTTCTCCATCTGCATTTTATGTAGAGGTTGGATGTGCTGTTGCACCAGAGGAGAGTGTCTTAAACAGCAGAGAGAGCAAGGTGCAGATGGAGCTATCCAGGGCACGTGTATGGTACTTTATTTCCTACACTATGCAGGAGATCAAGTGAGATACCCTTCTGGCCTACCTTCCCATGGGAACCTAAAAACACCTTTCCAAAATCTTTCTAAGAAGAGCAACTTCTGGATACGAAGAAACCTATAGGTTTTCAGAGGTCTGGACCAGATGACCTCCAGAAGTCCCTTTCAATCTCAGCCATTATGTGATTTTTTGATCCCTTTGTCCCTGTGAGCATGATATAGGTATGCAAAGAGCAGATGAGAAAGGAATAAAGACACTGAGGACTCTGTGTTTGGCTTGTGACCACTGACTAGGAGCATAGACAGTACTGGGTGTAAGAGGGTGCTACAGTGTCCTCTTTTGCAGAATATCTTGAATCCAGCATGGGTTGTCTCTTCTTCTACTCTGGAGTTTTTTCCACTGCAATGACTTGCTTTCTGTATGAAAGATGGAATAAACCTGCATTTTGGCCCAATTTCTACCTTGAAGTCGAGAGCGTGGATGAGGGTTCCAGCTCTTAGACTATTCTGCAGGAGAGGTAGGTGCCAGTCACGCAGCCACCAAAGCAAGCTTGGCTTTCTGAACTGGAAAAGGTACCTGCTGCTTGCAGGTATCAAACAAGCAGCACATTCTGACCCAATTCCTATTTGTTGATTCCTGGTACGTCACTGCTCATGGAGTTACTCTTCAAGAGTTGTCCATGGTGGGGACACAGAGGTAGCTCCTGGTGTGGGTGCACCAGATGACCTCCAAAACACCAGGTGTGCCGAGGAGTGAATCTAGATGATAATCTGGGTGAGCTGAGATGCCCCACGAGGTTTTACCCATCCAACTTGTACTTGTCATACCCAACCTGTCTAAGTGCCTAAAGCAGATGGTTTTGGCATCAACCTCCCATAGCGATTAATTAGGTTCAAGTCCCTGATCTGGTGAACAGTTAATTATCTGTACAAAACTGAAAATCTCCATCCAAAAAGGGCTGAGAAAGCCAGCAGCCTAATGAATGCAGAGTGCCCCAGAGAGCCCGGGCCCCAGTCCCCTTTGCAAATCAAAGAAAGCACGGCTAATCTGATCTTAAATCTCTTTCATCCTAGGTGAGAGTCCTAACCACAGCCCTGTGGGTTGACTGCCTGTCTCTCTGCTCTTTCATTTAAGGGAAAACTGTAAAATAACTCTTTTTCTTCATATGGAAATGACAAGCATTTCTCAAATCCCAGGAATGTTTGCAAGACAGGAAAAGCATTTCCTCCCCAGCTATAATCGCAGTCTGAGACAGCATATGGGCTCTCTATAATTGCATGTTATACCCAAGTGGGTTCACTTTTATGAATGTATTGTAATTTTTTTTAACTTCTAAAAGGTTTTTTCTGCGTGAGAACAGACCCAGACCTGATGAATACACCTTTGTGTGCAATTCTCTAACTACAGTATTTCTAGGTTAACAGTTGTGAACTTGAAAGCCAGCTGAGATCCTGCAGGAAACGTTATTAAAAATAGTCTGTCTGTCTGGAAAAGGAGCCCAGAGTTTGCAATGTAAAATACTTGCTTATGAAAAATGCATTTTTTTTTTTCTGTGGTGAAACAGAATACAATCTTTCTGGCAAAAAGCCAGAAGATAAGTTTCTTTTCCAAAAGCTGTCAAAAAGCAGACAACAAAACCACCTGTCACATTTATACTTCCACATTCTGTGTGGCTTGGAGAGTACATCAAATACAGCTCAGGGAATGAAAACTGCCAGCCAAGTTCAAAGAAGCTGTTTTCCCTTTTTCTTACCATAATGCCAGCAGCAAGCAGTAAAGTGGATGGGTGCTGGAGTGGCTGCTGAGAGGAGCAGAGCTCACCTGGGTGGCTGCAGGCTGCCAGAGCATCCTTCCTTCTGTGATGAAGCCTCCACCTCATGGAGCTGTGGGAGCTGCCCAGCTCAGCTGTGCTTAAGGAGACAGTCAGTGTCTGGAAACAGGCTATTATGCATCTAAGTGATGTGATGCCATGTCCCAGGTGCCCACGTCTCCTTGGAAAAAAGGAAGTAGGCTCCAAAAGTGCTTAATGTGACTTAGTTTTCCTCCAGCACCTCTGGCAATGTCAGTTCTTCTATACCTGACCATACACGCAAGATGGAGAAAATAGGAACTCAGTGCAAAATCCCTTCCTCATTTCTAACTCCCTAAACAAAGACATATAGAACAAGAGGTAACGGCCTTAAGTTGCACCAGGAGAGGTTCAGGTTGGATATTAAGAAGACATTTTTCACACGAAGGGTGGTGACACACTGGAACAGGTTGCCCAAGGAGATTGTGGATGCCCCATCCCTGGAGGCATTCAAGGCCAGGCTGGATGTGGCTCTGGGCAGCCTGGTCTGGTGGTTGGTGACACTGCACGTAGCAGGGGGGTTGAAACTTGATGATCATTGTGGTCCTTTTCAACCCAGGCTATTCTATGATTCTATGATTAGGAAGAATTTGTTCTCAGAAAGAATGGTGAGGCATTGGAATGAGCTGCCTTAGGGAAGCAGAGGAGTCACTGTTCCTGGAGGCGTCAATGAGAAGGGTGGATGTGGCACTCAGTGACGTATTCTAGAGTGGTCACAGGCATGGGTTGATGGTTGGATGAGATGATCTTAGTGGTCCTTCCAACCTTGCAGTGAGGGGTATATGGAGGGAATGCTCTGGGTGTGTGGTTGTGAATAACTGGGAGCACAGGAACTGGCTGGCAGCACCTTGTGCTTCCTGCAGATGTGCTTCAGATGCAATTTACTTTCCCCTCTCCATCCACCATAATTCCATCAATATTCATTGTTATATGATAGTGCTGTTAATCTGGGTTAGTATTTTACTTCATTTTATCAGAGTATAAATCATGAGTGTCCAACCTTTTGGCTTGTCCGGTCTGCACTGAGTGAAGAGGAATTGTCTTGGACCACAAGTATAGTATGTAGGCTGCTCTGAACGTAATTTCTCCTATTTATTTCCATGGAAACAGCAACAGACAGAAAGAACACAATAACACTATTTGACGGAGCAAATTCTCAGCTACAAAACACTATTATTCCACACAGTCACCACCATTAGCTGTGCGTTTTCACCAGCAATGAATGATTGCCTACATGCCGAGCTTACGCTGAACCTGCACCAGTGGATGTGACCCACTGTTGCTGTCGCCACTGCTGACACACACCACCCACCACCCCACTGTGCTCACATCCACTGTTTGGTCTCTGTAAGTGTTCAGCAGGTGTCAGTGAATATCAGTGGGTGCCATGTTTTCCACATGGAGAAATTCAGTGACACAACTTTGCTTTATCTGTACTTCCATGTCAGACGCCATTCTGTCAGACTGCCCCTCTGCTGCCATCTGTCACACAGTAACAACATGTAATGGGATATTGGTGGGAAGGTTCAACCTCTGCTGCCATATCACCAACAGCCACCTCTGACTTAATGAGGTGGCATAACAAAACAGGAGGCATTACTTTTGGAGCAGAAAATATACCAAAAAACGGACGATTTTTTTTTTTTTTTTGCAATCTTGAAACCAATTCTCAAATTCCATTATCAAAACAGGAGACACATCTGCATATTTTTTGCTGTTCACAGGTCTGCGTTTAGTCAATATATCAAAATGCATACGATATTTGCTGTCACTGTAGCTGGCACTGCACGTCACCTCCCTCATGCCCTGATTGCAGCCCAGACAGCATTGATAGGACACCACTGTGTGGTTGCTGTGGGTGATGGCTGCACACCTGGGGCTGGGCCAAGCTGCTCTGTGGAGCAGAGCTGCCGCCATGATGGCGCGGGGCAGAGGGTGGCTGCAGGATGGGCTGGGCCGCATGCATTCCGCAGGCCGTGGGTTGGACACACTTGGTATAAATCATAGAATCGTAGAATCATCAGGGTTGGAAAAGACCTCTAAGGTAATCTCTTCCAACCATCAACCCATCCCCACCATGCCCACCAGTTCCACATCTCTACATTTCTTGAACACCTCTGGGGACAGTGACTCCTCCACCTCCCTGAGCAGACTGTGCCACTGCTCCCTAGCCACCTGTACAGCCCACCATGGGGTGAGCACAGGGGCTGGGACACAGCTGGGGATGGGGATTGTAAAATAAATTGATAAAGAGTGTTAATGAATGGTGTTGCAAAGTCAGCATGATGAGTCACCAGTGTGAGGGATAGTGGCTTCTGAGAGGGACATCAGAGCAAAGTGGCTTATCATTGGTCAACTTAAGGCACTGAGGAGGCACCAAGATATTGTAAAACAGGGGTCTGTAGGAAGGAAGGGCAGCTATTCCATCACAGGATGGTTCTGCAACAGACGCTGCACCTCCTCATTGATTCTCCCCTCAGCAGCACTTTGGCAATTAGCACTGCATCAAAAAAGTAGTCACAAATCCTTACACCGACTATTCTTAGTATTTCCTGAAATCAAAGCATTGTGTTAAGTGATTCCCTTTCTTTTGTTTGGGGGTATAATTACATGTGCTAGATTGTGCTAAGGAAAGTGATTAAAACAAATTTGCCTCCAGAGAAAAACACAGGAAAGATTAAAAGGCTTCCTTTCTTTTTTTTTTTTTTTCAGTCTGTAAAACAATATGACCATCTATCTTTTTGTTGTTGTTGTTTTGGTTTGTTTTTGTTTTTGTTTTTTTTGAGAATGACATTAAATTGAAGTGCTAGAGACAGAAAGCAAAATTAAATAGAAAACTTCTTTTAAGGGGAAATGCCTCCCTTCCCTGGAGGCATTCAAGGCCAGGCTGGATGTGGCTCTGGGCAGCCTGGTCTGGTGGTTGGCGACCCTGCACATAGCAGGGGAGTTGAAACTCGATGATCATTGTGGTCCTTTTCAACCCAGGCCATTCCATGATTCTGTGATGAGAAGCAGAGCTGATGATGAGAGAAACTGGTGAGAAAAGTATGTGGGGTGGAGTGGAATCAGACTGCAGCTTGCCTTGCTGAGCGCTTCCAGCCCTCTTCTGCAAAGCTTCAGATGCCACTGACTCTGCCTGCACCGCGCCTGGTACTGCAGAGACACTCTGGAGACCTGGAAAATATACTTTCACATATGGAGTAAAAGTTCTCTGTGGAGAGTTGCTTGCTCTGTGACCAATTTCTGTGCAACAGGCACTTGTTTGATCTTCAGCAGTGATACAGGAATATAGAGTGCCTGGGTGTGATTTACAGCTCTGCATCGAGTGCTTCTAGCGTCAGCTCTAAAGAAAATGAAATCTCTGCAGAATAAATTGAGTCGTAAGATTTTAGCACGGTGGATGTGTAAAATGGAAGATTAACATTCAGGGACATACATCCTTTCCATAGAAGTTGGAAATCTACAGGGTACACCTGGAAGTCTGAGCTGTATGAGTGTAAAAATCAGGATTTCAAGAGGCAGTAATCGTTCAGTAGCTGCCATCACGGTATGATCCCCACAAAACAAACTTGATGCATCCTTAGTTTTTTTACAGTTTTATTCAAGCAGGAGATTATCATGGGATCAATCATCGAATCATTAAGGTTGGAAGGACAAATAGGATCATGTAGACCAGCCATCAACTCATATCCTTGACTGCCCTACAGAATGTCCCTCAGGGTGACATCTACCCTTTCCTTGAACACCTCCAGGGGCAGTGACTCCCCCACCTCCCTGTGCCAATGCCTCATCATTCTTTCTGAGAATAAATTCTTTCTAATATCCAAACCCAACCTCCCCTGGCACAACGTAAGTTCATTACCACTTGTCTTTAACATCTTTTTTACATTAATCATATAGGACAGAACAATATATGGTTGTGAGGAAAACAGACCTGAAATCCAAATGCAACATGAAACACTGACTATTGCTGCTGCCAGATCAACAGAACTATATTGACATTACTTTTCCTTCCTTTGGCAACATGCATCTTGTAGGAAGATCTGATGCTGTTTTGTGCGTGATGGTGTGAAGTTATCATTAGGATCCCTCTTCATCTTCTAACTTACCTCCAAGAAAATCATTGGAATGAAGTTAATTGTATGCATATGGACAAATTAATGCCATTCTTTTCTTCAGAAAGAGCTCATCTACGTGGAAGAATTTCCTAAGGCAAACAGTGCTGAATAAGCTGTTTATGTTCTGTAATAATTTGCATGCTTCCAACTCAGACGAACATTTTTGGACTAAAATCTACTTTTATTTTGGAACATGTTTGCACATAAGGAGATACTCTGGGCTGCTTATTGTGAAATACTTTATTTTACAATTAAAAGATTTCTCCATGGAGACAGACCAAAGATTTTTCTCTATCATATCCAGGAAACTTAAAGAGGGAGTAAACATTGTTTATTCCTGTCAAAGTTTATTTTATGCAGCAGAGAGATGAAAATTATGTCTAAGCATAGACATATTTAGGATAATTATTTGAGTTTTGAAAGCTTGTATCATTAGGAGAGATTTCAGGAACTCAGTTAATTTAGCTTATAAAGAGAAAGTGAAGGAGTGACTTGGTCGCAGTTTGCTCAGAGCATATATTGTGTAGTAAGGTTTTTTTTTCCTAGCGAATGCCCAAGGCATTAACAGGAAACAAATGGCTGGATGTTCAAGCTAGATGTAGACAGAAAGCAAAGGAAATCTTTTGGAATAGTTATTAAAACCATCAACCCTCTGGAAGAGTTTGCCAAGATGTGAAGTATTTACTATCACTTATGTTTGAGAACAGTATTAATAGCAGGGGAACAATTTGCCAAAGGATGTTGTGGATGCTAAAGCTTTCCCTGGGCCCAAAATGATCTGGAGAAGAAAAAATAATTGAGAACCATTAAACACCAAGAAATATTCCAACTCTGACTCAGGAAATCCCTGAACCACAAGAACTGCTGGTCATGAGGGCAAGAAACATGGCCTGATTTGCGTCCATCTGGCCAGAATCCATCTCCTGTCCTTCCCCGAACAGGGAAGACTTGTCCAGCATTACCAGCTGGGAGTGGCTCTGGTCAAGCTTTCTCCCAAGCAGAGCTCCAGCAATATCTGGAGGGGCTGACCAGGGCCAAACTGGAGCCTGAAAGTGACATGCTGTGAGTGTTGGCCAGCACCACAGTTCTCATCGGTTCTCTCGTACTGCTGTAGCTGAGACACCCACAGAGTCCCTGTAAGGGAATTTGTGGGAGAAAACTGAAAAAAGCAAGCAGCTGGTTGGGAAACTTGAATTCACTATCGATAGCCTGCCATTCCTATGGAAAACTAGCCAATTGTGTGAGCTTGCTTTGACTCAGTCCTGTTGGGCTTACCGTGGGAACTCAGGAGCAAATTTCCATGGCCTGCATGCCACTGACAGCCAGACAAATGCTCACGGGTGACATTTGTGTCCTTACAAATCTTTAGCTGCAAGGACTCATGGAAGAGCTGCATGGGGCAGGCAAACCGGGCAAATAACTACTTGCCATGGAACCTCACGGAGCCAAAAGCCACGCAGCCACAGTGCATGGCTGGGACATTGTGTTTGTGTTATCATTTTTCACATGTAAAGAAAAATGACCCGTATACCAATTGCACAAGGAAGGAGGATGAAAACTTAGTCAACAGGTACCTAATTTTTCATAAGTGACATGCTGTTTTTTATTTAAAGGTTTAAATCCTTTTGTGTTATCTGGGGCACGTGCTTCAGAGGTATAGAGCAAATGAAAAGCAAAGAAGAAAAAAAGAAAGCGCTGATAGCAAAGATATAAAAATGCCATAAAATTATGTTCTTTGATAAATTTTGGGCTGGAAACCATAATGAAAGGACAAGGATGCATGATTATCTCAGAGTTGGAGAAAGATCTAAAGAATTTAGGAGTCTTCTTTGAAATGACAGTCATAATACACAGTTTGGGGGTTTCTCCCTCATCAGTATTTTCCAACATACAAATGCAGAAAAAAACCTCCTTTAATGTAATACTTTAAACAGAGAGTCTTTTGTTTTATGGCCATGCAAAGACACTTCAAACAAGGCATTTCAAAGAGAAATCTTGGCTACTCTTTGAAGAAAACATTGTTCACAGATATTACAGTTTATCTGAATGCCTCTTTGCTTTAAATATTACTAAAGTGATATCCTTTATTATTTGAATTTATAGGATTTCCATTTTTACACGTGGTGTTTTCCACATCATAAAAGTTTCTAGTTGTGGATGGAATAAAGCAGTTGATGTAGATTTTTTTGTTGTTGTTGTACTTCAGGCCAGCAGTTGTAATGGTTAAAGTCCCATCTGAATTTGTTTTTAAACTCCCCACCTGTAATCTAGGTCATGGTTAATATATTGCCAATTTCTTTCTGCTTCACTGATAAGACTGTAGGATTCAATGTGTAATAATTAGACCTGAGACTGCTTATCAGCATCATTTCTCATCTTGCCATTAGTAAGAATTGAAGAGAGTGAGGGGAAATGATGTGGAAATAAGAATATCTGTTGGCATTGATGCTGGCCAATAGGAACCAGATTGTTTGCAGACAAATCAATTCAAAATACCATTTCTAACATTTCATGGAAAGATATAGGCCCATTTCCAATGTTTTCTGTATTCAGTACAATTAAAAGCCTGAATTAGATAGAAGACTGTTTCAGAAACAATGACAACAGTCTGCCCTTTATTACAAATCTTCACCTCTTTCATCACTACACAGCTTACTGTAATCTTTTAAGAAGAACCACGAACTGTTTAAGATTCTCATGGGAACTACTGAAGACTAATAATGAATAATCTAATTTCTCTGATGGCTGACTTTGATCATTTTGAAATATATTGTCATCAAATATGTCCAGCAGTCACGTACGTAGTTAAAAGGATGCTTTCCTATAGATGTAACATAAGTAATAGTCAAAGGATTGAGCACAAACAATCCTGTTGCATTGATGACAGACAATCAAATAAACATTTATCTACAGATAATTAAAAACTGCTTTGCAAACTGCATAGCTGCTTTCTTGCCCACCAGTTCAATCTGGCAGCCTGTGATCTGGGCATGGGCAGACCATACCAGTGCATCCTACTGCCAAATTGTAATTTAAACCACAGCATTTTGGGATTTTCACTGGTATGATCCCTTTTTTTTTTTTTTTTTTTAACTAGAAGACTTTCTCAGAGAGTTCTGAGCATATCCAGCATGTGTCCATGGTTTCCAGGTGTTGAGTCACCAACTTGCACTCTTGCACAACATGACTGTAGCTGTTTGTTGTGCACAATCAGCATGACGTGTGTTGGATGGGTAAGACTGGCTGGAGGGAGCAGGTTGGACTTTCCCACCATGGTAGCTGCAGACTTCCTGGACATGTGGACAAATATTTCATCTTGGGAAATCTCAGGCATGAATGTGAATATGGTCACCCAGACTTGTTATGTATTCACTTGTAGCTGCAAACGTGTGACGTAAGGCAAATGATGTGTGAACAGCAGAAATTTTGTTTATCTATAGTCTATAGATGACCTGAGAAAAAATGGTACAGAGTTGTAGGCCTATGGAGTTAAGATTCAAAATTATAAGAAGTCAGAAAATCCATAGTTAAGATTCTAATTCTGTGATTTGCTAGAAATTCATCACATATCAACCAAAATCCCCTTACACCCACCTCCTTCGTTTGCATTCGTTTCATTACTGAGCTTCACTGGTTGCATTTCATCGTCTTTCTGTAATCAACTTCCTTAGTTATGGCTCCAGAAATAATCTGGGGAGACAGACTGGCAAATGAAGAAAACTTTTCCTCTGAGAACTTCATTTACAGCCCTAAAATCATGCCAATACCTGTCTGTTTTGGTGAAGTTCTCTGTAATAACCAAAACACGTTGTTCAAGCTCTTCAGGTCCAGGTGGTAAAATCAGTGTAGGAAGGCAGCTTTGGAAGCCTTAGTGCTGTCTTTCAAGTTCTCATGGTTTTTATCTTGCAGATGCGACTTGAAACAGAGATCTGGATTTCTTGTAGACTCTGACACATAGTTGTTTTTCTTTTTTCACCTATTTTTGGATAAATTTCCCATGCTATCCCTTCCAAACCAAGACAGAGATTGTGCCAAGTTGAAGTTGAATTTCCAGACCTTATGAATTTAAAAATGATTAAAAATAAGACATTATTTTAGGAATGAGCTCAGGGGAGCCTGAGCAGGTGAACTGGCCGTGGATGCATTGCTCTGCATACATTTATCCATCATACTGTTGCCCTTAGGGAGAATTGAGTTACCACAGGCTTACAAGGCATGGCAAAAGTCTCAATGAAGAGAAGTGATAGAGAGGCAAAAACTGTCACCGTAAAATAATTTTTAGGAAAAATACTGATTTTCCCATACTCAGCAGAGACTCTTGGGCTGTTTTTCAGATGGAGCCTTCAGTACGCGTGGTGCTCAGCCTGGAGTCACGGGGGGTGGTGTTGACCTCGTCTGTCTGAACGCAAAGCAGCACGCATCCCTCCTCAATTTAAACACACAAATATTCCCTTTGGAAGGCTGTTCCTGGATGAGCATCCAGAACAGGAAGAGCATTGCTGCGTTTGGGCAGCCATAACTCTGACATCCATTTCCTAATCTTGGTGGTTTTGCTTTTTCTCCTTTTTCTTTCTTTCTTTGTGTTTGTTTTTTTTTTTCCTCCTGAGAAAACTCTCCAGAAACATTGACAAATCAAATCTTATTTTTTGTTTCCTGTTTCCTTCCCCAAGACTTAAGATAGGGAAAAATGAGATATTTTTAATGCAAGCTATGCTCTCTCAGAACGAACAGAGAGGGAATTGTTAGCTTAAAACTGAAAACAGTACTACTGCTGCTTAACTTTAATCCTTGAAACAGTATCAGAATGAACAGGCAGTGCTAATTATGCTGTTCCCTACTCAGTATACTTGACTGCTGCCTCTACAAAATATTTTTAGCGTGGGTTTGTGTAGGTGAGTGCGTGTGTGGAAGAGAAAGTTCTGTCATCTTTTTTATTAGCCCACTCATCAACAGGCTGGTGGTGTCCAACTGGCATGTTTGTATGTGTACAAGTATGTCTGCCTGCATAAATTAGAGGCTTTGCATGTGAATTAGGAGTTGTGTTTCTGCAGCACAGAGCTGCCTTTCTCCCCCAGGCTGCTCTCTGGTACCTTCTTCTAATACAGCAGAGAGGCCGTGGCGGTGCTTCTAGCCCTTGCACCATGAAACATGCTTCTTATCACCCCTGAATGAGGCTATGGAGCCAAAACAGGGAGCCAAACCCAACTTCAGCCGTGAGCACCTGGAATCTTTTCACTGACCTAAATAGCAGTTTGACAAGGCCCCAGCTATAAGTAGTTCAGAAGAGATAATGTAGATGATTGTTTTCCTTTGGACCACTCTATTTGTTGTGCTTAGCATCACATTCACCCTGTAGTTCGCAGGTGCCATTGTTTAACTTTCACCTGTCAGTGTTGCCATCACTGTGCCTTAGTGTTACCTAGTGTGCAGCTAGGATTAAGCAAGACTTGTAGGGCAGAGAGGAGAGGTGGCCCCAGTACAAATTCCATGGGCCCCGCTGACGTCCCACACCAGTGCTGCTTGCACATGACAAGGATGGGTCAATGTGCGGAGGTGAAAGGCTCCCAGGATGGCTGAAGTCTGTTTCCCAAAGGCCTGAAAGATAGAGGAGGGGATGCCGAGGCACAGCTCCAGTGGCCTGTTTTCATAGAATCATAAAATGGCTTAGGATGGAGAGGACCTTAAAGGTCATCCAGTTCCAATCCCCCTGCCATGGGCTGGTTGCCACCCACCAGATCAGGCTGCCCTGGGCCCTATCCAACCTGCTCTTGAACATCCCCAAGGATGGGGCACCTGCAGCTTCTCTGGGCAGCCTGTGCCAGTATTTCACCATCCTCTCGAGTAAATAATTTCTTCCTAACACTTAACCTAAGTCTCCTCTCTTTTAGTTTAAAGCCGTCCCTCCTTGTTCCATCAGTCCCCATTTGCTGTATCTTTTCCTAGGCTTTGTCCATGTCTCTCCTTGCAGTGCCCTGGGACAGAGTGAGCTTTGCATCTGTCCTCTGCCCCAGCAGTGCATGCCCCCAAAGCACTTCCACTTTCCTGTCCTTTTCATTAGGAAGATGTTGAACAACTCTGGGTTTGGAGAAGAGAAATCTTCAAATTCTTGATCTGCAGCTGCTATTGCAAAGGGTGTCACTGAGCCAAGCTTCCTTGCATTAGACTTCTTGGCTTGATATCACCCTTTATAAAAGATGTTTTCTAGATAAACGGAGCAGCAGCAATTCCCTTGGCTCCGTAAAGAACATAAAGTAATGGGTTTTGATGCCCCAGGGAAGTTGCAGTATACAGTGTTTGAAGGGAAAGGCCCCACTTCATGCACCGCTTCAGATTATTGTTCTGGAATATCTTCTTTCACAGTATTTATTACTGTAGATTTCTTTTTTTATTGTCTCATTCCCAAGCAGTAAAACACTTTGCTGTAACACAGAGACAAATCAAAAGGAAAGGGATTGTTCCACTTTAGGGATGCTTTGGGTCTGCGGATGGACTGCATGGTGGCCCCTGGCTCCCCAGCATGGGGCAAATGGGAAAACCAGACCCAGTCTGGAGGATTGTGGCCCTGGACCCACGGACCGCTCCCATCTCTATCATCAACTCTGATGCAGGGCAAGGGGCACTGCTGCTTTCTGAGCAAGGTTTGCAAGTAAGCATGTGTGGAGTGGATTGCAAGCAAGATGCACAGTGGGGCCTAAGAAGCAGCTGTAGTTGTGCTGATGTAAAGAGAGCCTGTTCCTGATCCTGATCCTGCACAATACGAGGAAGGTGATGCCAGAACATAAATAAAGATGCATGAATGGGTAAAAAACACAAAGGAGCTTATTTTGTGCTAATAGTTTAGCAAAGGCATTCAGACACTTCTAAAGTTAGCACATTGTGCTGCCAAGAGAAACAGTGCAGTGGGGGAAAAATACCTCCCTGGATAGCTGTCTGCAGCAGATACGTCCTGTTTTTCAGCCCAGACAAATACAGCCTGACTCTGCCCAGTGTGCACTTTGGTTTTCTATGCCTTATGTGGGATAAATACGTCCCTGCCTCTCCCAAAGGTAGTGCAGCAATTAGCCAAAAATCGAAGCTGATAACAATATGGTGCTTTATCTTTAGTATAGACTTTCAATCACAGAAATCGCCTTGGCTCATCAATTAGCTGAAAGCTCGTTCAGCCTGTAATAGAGGCTGCTTAATTCACATGTGGCTTCTGATTGCTCTTCCAGTGCAGCTATTGGCTTCAGTCAGCACTGTACTGAAAGCATTGGAAGGCATAACAGGGCTGGAAACAAAACAGATTTGGCAAATGCACATTTTATGAACACAAGTGCTGCTCTAAAAATACCTCACCTGGCTCACCCTGAGACCTCAGAAGTCAGCCAAAACCGTGACTGAAGTTGCTGCATGGCTTCACTCATCGGTCCCTGCTTGTTTTATGGGAGAGCTGTAAACATGAGGTCATGTAATTAAACACCTTACCAAGTGCACACATGAAGGTATGCTGAATGAAGGACACATTAGCAACCTTATTTCTGGCTCTTCCTAACTTCAGAGATCCTGACTCCGCAGTCTGAATGTTCATACCATCTCATTCCTGTGTGTAATATAGGCACTGTTAAATATCCCTCAAGTAACACCACCTGTCATTGAAATATCAGAGTCTCAGCTGTGTGCTGTGTGCTGTAAGTAATTACAGTCAGCAGCAACTTTTCCCATGGCATAAGGCTGGTGATTAGCAGGTCCCATCGAACACCCACTATCCATCACCAGGGGATGAGAGTCAGATTATTTTACAGTGTTTAGATTATTTTGTTTGATTGTTTTGCGGTGTTTGATAGATAAACCCCTGCACTTGAAAAGCTGGCATCCAGATGTATGAAAGTGCTCTTGTTCATCACCTTATATGGACCTGCCATCTGCCCCACATAGCAGGAAATCGATTTCTTTTGCAATGAAAATGCTTTCTAGCAGTCCTTTGTCACTTGCAAAAGAAGTACAAAATGGGAAAGCAGAAGCCAGTACATTCAGAGTGAGGAATTATTAACAGTAGTGTAACTTAAAGGCATGACAGCAGGGATAAATTTGGATTGTGGACTCTGGAGTTAAGTTTCAGGAAATAGCAATCTTTGTTTAAAGATACAACCCAGAAATTCATCACAGTGAGCGATATGATTACATATGAACATCAGCATTTAGAGACTCCGGAGGGTTTCAAGGCTCTGTTGAATCAAGTACTGCAAAGACACATTTAACAGACAGCCCTGCCCCGGAGTGTTTACAGCCTTGTGACTCGAGGCCGATAAACACTGGGATAAAGGAAGGATTAATATGCTCATTTTGCAAACAGGGAATGGAGCCACAGTATGATTAAGAGCTAGATTTACAAAAATGGTTCAGGCTTCCCTGTGCTCAGGTGCTTTGCAAGCTGGAGGCCAGCACAGAGCCAGGCTCCTGAGGGGAGCTGATGGTGCGGGGAGATGTTATGCATCCTTGAGGGAACAGGGAGGGCATGGATGGATGGGTGGGTATAAGGGTAGAAGAAAGAATGGATGGATGGATGGACGGATGGATGGATGGATGGATGGATGGATGGATGGATGGATGGATGGGTAGATGGATGGGTGGATGGATGGATGCATGGGTGGATGCATGGATGGATGAGTGAGTGGATGGATGAATGGATGAGTGGCTGAATAGGATTCTCTCTCCCACTCTGCTTGCAGATAGATGCAAGCTTTATTCAACCTCTTTGCTCTCCAAAAGTCATTTGTTCTCATGCTTACTTTGCCAAATACTTGAGAATATTTGCTCTGAGGAGCTGACTGTGACTTAGCTGTTAGGTTTTGTGGTTGTTCTGCTTCTCAACAGGTCTCAACACACAGCTAAAGCAGCTTGGGAAGCAAATGGTTCTGCAGGGGTCACTGGGCAGACTAAGAGGTGGGCAAGTCACAGTGTGGTGGGGTCAGGTACTATGACTAAAGTCAGGAGAAAGCCAGGACATTCTTCCCATCTATGTTGTCTTCTGCTGGTCCCACCACAACAACATCCCTCTCTCTTGATCATGCCTAGGACTCCTACTGTTTGAACAGAATTTAGTAAACTCACTTGAGCTTGTATTGCTCTGCTCATTTATGCTGACCCACAAATGAATGTCCTGAAGTGGGCAAAAATGATTGCACCCATCATGACAGTGAGTATGCAGCAGGGATGCACTCCTTAGGCATGCTTTATGCAGCCTGCCAGCTGTACACCACTCTTTGGATTGAATTACTTGAGCACATTACATTGCAAAGCCCAAAACCACCCCAAAACCCAAGTGTTGCATAAACAGTGCTTGATGTTCTGTTTTACTGCTGTCATACTTTCCTCTGCACTTCTCCTAAACTCTTAATTTGCTCAGATGCTGCCTTGCTTTATTTATGTCTGTTAGGATGCAAAATATATATTCTTGGGGAAGAATGTTGTGTGTTTGCAAACTTCTTCTTTCGCCTTTTAATGTGCTTTTCTGCTCACAAAATATGACACACTTGAAAAGTGTAAATTGAACCTATTTTATGCATACAGAAGGAAATATATTTTCGAAATAGACGTGTGTTTCTTTCAAAACTTTTGAGGTGAGTTACTCAGCTGGGATTGAAGTGCATTCTATCTTACCATCCATAAATGGGCTATGTTATCTCAAAGCTATGTTTTTGCACTGCTTTGTTTTATAGCTAGATGTTACTTCTGAGGCTGCGCCAGGTTTAAAAATGTGCTTCTTTCTAAAGTAAAAATGAAGAACATAATTCTGGCTTTTCGGTTCATAGAGGAAGGGCTTATATACACGTTGCACTTTCACTGATCTGGAAACAGAGTGGCTTTAATTAGGCTCTATAGAGCAGACACTTCTGAATGAGGAAGAAAATGAAAAACCCTCTTGCTTTACATTTTGAGCTCTTAAGGCAAATGTAAGAACAAGAAAGCCTCTCTGCTCTTCCCTGAAGACTCTGTGTTCTGTTGAGTCTGTGTATACACATATTCATGTGCAAGAAGCTCCTTTATTTTCCTCATCATCCTTTTTTCTAGGTCACGATGCCAGCTGTGATGAGTAGATATGCTGCTATTGTCTACCATGAATTATTGCCTGGGGATGTACAGGAGATGGGGAGATATTTGACTGCATCCCCTCTGATTATAGCAGTGAGCAAGGCAAATGGATGGAATACAGATGAGAGAAGTAATTGAAGCCATGTTCCTCCAAGGCATTTAAGCAGCTTTTCCAAACCTTTGAGAATCTCAGCATTTCAGCAAAGGAAGGTAAGGAACTGTGATTGTAGATACATCTAAGGATTGTGGTCCGTTGCTGTTGCTTTCTCTTTTGCCCCTGCAGGTAATGGGTTAACTGCCATGGTGTGACGGTTGATGCACCAGCAGTGTCTGCAACCCACTGGAAGTGTCAGGTAGGAATTTTTGGATATAGGACCTGCCCAAGGAGGGCATGCTTCACCTGCAAGAAAATAGCAGTGCTACAGCAGAGTGGATCATTGAGCTGTTGGAATGTTGGTATTCAGTAGTCAAGCTGGCTGGTGGACTGATAAATAAAATGTTTGTAGAATCATAGAATCATTTGAATTGGAAAAGACCCTTAAGGGCCATCTGGCCCAACTCCCCTGCAAAGAACAGGGACACCTACAGCTACATCAGGTGCTCTGAGCCCTGTCCAACCTGACCTTGAGTGTTTCCAGGGACAGGACATCTACCTCTCTGTGCAACCTGTTCACGTGCCTCACTGCCTTTAGTGTAGAAAACGTCTCCCCTGTATCCAATCTAGATCTCCCCTCTTTTAGTTTGAAACCATTTCCCCTTGTCCCTTCTCACGTTCTTTATCACCCTTGACAGCAAATCTGAGAGAAATCAACTCCCTGTGTCCTCATTAATAGAGCTAAAGATGTATGTTTGGCTCTTAGCACAATTTTTTAAACAGCTGCAAAGAGCATTCCTGTCAAAATATCCATGCTTTTTACATGCACTGTATTAGTTTGCATGCATGGAGTGTGCAGGCTGCAAGCTATATGTTTGCTATTAGATAAAAGCCTTTTATTTTAGCTTGGCCCTGAATTTTCTGTTGACAGACACCGATGGAACCAAGCCAGATTGATTGGTTTGTCTCAGTCTGAGCAGTTAGGATTTGTCACTGCTGAGGGCACTTTGGTAATAGGACACAGTTCTCTTCAGAGATACCTTAAAATGAGCTTTTCCCCCTCTCCCCAGTGCACACACACCACTGGGGTTTGGTAGCTAGCAGAAAGAACTAGCATGGCTCATCTTTGCCACCTCCTAAAGTGCTTCCATGGGGCAGGGCTGGGCCATTAGCCATTAGCCATTAGCTGCTGTAATGTTTGTGTGTGACAGTCCCACATTGCTGTCTGTCCCTGTTGTGGAGCCATTGCTTCCAGCACCACCCTGCCTGGACTGCTGCGCTGCCTGTAGCCATCTTCCTAATAATGTCACTGTTGAGTTGTCTGCCCTTCTCACTCTGCCAGCAGACCTAGCAGAAGATGCACTTCACAGAATACAATAATTTCATTTAAAAGGGGAAAGAGAAGAAAATCCAGTGTACCAAATCCTCTCTAAAAGGTAAAAAAAAAAAAAAAAAAGAAAAGAAGAAGAAGAAAGGGTTAGATGGCAATTTTCTCTTTCTATTCTGTGTGCAAATGACACTATTTAAACACAGTTGGCTGACAGTATAGTAGTGATATTTGTTTGGATATTCCCAAAACTTCCTTGCTGTCTAGGATGCCCTTTGTGATCAGTTCCTGTTGACAGACAGCAATTCTGTACCTAGAGACTAATGCAGAAAATGAATGTTATCTCTTGCTACCAGGAAGGATGTTTGCTCCCTGTCAGTGGCTCGATGCTCTGTGTGATGGTCAGATGTTGGGTTAATCTCATGAAGATGTGTTTCAGCTCCCATAGGTGGACGCCATGTGAGATACAACAGCACAAAGTGTCTGACAGCCTCCTACAGGATGGACTGGCAGGGATATGGTGTGATGAGCAGACTGGAAAACCACAGCCCCCTAAATCATGTAGTCAGTTCTGCTTTTTTTAGTAACAAACCAGAACAAACTGTGCTTTTTGCTCCAGAGAAAATAGTAAACTTCAGTGTCACTTTTCTCTCCCATGTGTTATCCAGTTGCTCATCAGAGTCACTCAGCCTTGGTCCTTAACTTTTTCCAGCTTGGCTCTGCTCCAGGAACAGTAATTAACCCCTTTCTAGTTAGTGGAGTTAGGGAGGGTGACAGATCCACAGTTTTTTTACCCCATGTGCTTGCAATTTACTGTTCTCGTTATGAAACACAAAATGATTTTCCATAGTGAGTCTGGAGGGGTCTGAAACTGCACAAGCATTGTCCAGGTTCGTGAGTCAGAGGCTATTGAATGTCAAAGCTGATTATATGCCTGCCTTGATACAAGTCATCAATCATGAACTGACTTTTTTTTTCCAGGGAAAATTTCATAGGAATGGTGCATTTGAAGTTTGGAATCTGAATGCTGACTTGCAAGGGTACAAAACAAGATCTGGAAAAGATCTTCAGCTTCCTCGCCTATAAGCAAGTTTCATTTTAGCTATTCATTAGAGACAGCCAAAAGGCACCTGGTCGTGGTGCTGTGCACCCTGCTCTGGCTGTCCCTGCTTCAGAATGGGTTGGGCCAGATGGACCCAGAGGTCCCTGCCAACCTCAGCTGTGCTGTGACTGTGTGACATTTTTATTGGTAGTGGCCAAACCCTGGCTACCAGATATGAGCAAAGGTGTTACTGAATACATTGACATTCAACACCATTTAAGCAGTGGGAACGTGTCTTTCTTCAGCCAGTGCACAGGCGGACAATCCTTTCACCGCCCAGCTTGTATTGGTAGGGGGGATTTCCATGACCCAGCTGCAAGACCAGCACTTGGCTTTGTTAAATCTCATGAGGTTCCCATGGGCTCAATGCTCAGCTTGTCTAGGTCTCTCTGAACAACATCTGATCCCTCGGTCGTACTGACTGCACTGGGCAGGTTGGTGTCATCCACAAAATGCTGTGCATGCACTCAACCCTTCTGTCCATGTCATTTCATAGAGTCATAGAGTCATAGAATCACAAGTTTGGAAAGGACCTACAAGATCATCTAGTCCAACAGTCCTCCTATCTCCATTACTACCATTAAACATACAGATGCCTCATGAACACTGTCAGGGATGGTGACTCGACCACCTCCCTGTGCAGGCCATTCTAGTGCCTGACCACCCTTTTACCCACCCTAGCAAGAAACAGAAACACACCGTGAGAACCGTGTCCTTTGACTGTGGTAGTCTGAGACACTCTTACTCTGCATTTCAAATACAAGCACTTGTAAGGAATTGACCTTGCAAGTCTTGCTCGTGCCCTGAAACAAAAGGGTTTACATTGCTTTTAAAATCATATTCTAAAATCCATTATTCCCATTATCCATATAAATGTCTAATCCTCTTGAATTTTGCTAAGCTCTTGGCGCTGGTAACATCTTGTGAAGTCGGTTCCAACGTTGCAGTATTTTTGAGGCCTTTTCTTTGTTATCCTGTAGTTTCTGGCTCACAGATTTATTGAATACCCTCTCTTTCCTTTCTCTGAGATAAGGGGTCCTCATCTGTACATCCCTCTCCTTTGGCTATTGCCAAACGTGCCCGGTGCCTTACCCCAGCTGGATTGAGGCTGGGGCTGCCAGCAAATCATAAGGGGAAGAGCTGGTCTCATGAATATGTTCAGAGATGGCATAAAGGAGAAAATATTACAATAAGCAAGCAGAACAATGGCTGAATTACTTGAGCTAATTACTACCAATGAATTACTTGTCCAGTTTTGTCACCAGCTCTTAAACATAGTGACGATCATCTAATTAAAAACTGAAGAAACAAATTTATCTTCTTGAATAGAAACATTATACTCAAGCTGTTGGAAGGCTAAACTAAGACATTTACCTTAAATTATCCATTATGACATATTTGATCACCAATGGTCCCAGCAAAGTTTTAAATAAAAACTAGTTGCTGCTTAATAATACCACCAGCTTTATCCCGAATGTTCTTTAGCTAATGCACTACTGTGTTTTGTGTAAGGATGAAGAATGAGTAATCCTTGAAAGGGGAGGATTATTCAGTTTTTAGTCTTAAAGTTTCAAAGAGCATTTCAAATCCCAGAATTATTTATGTAATGTTTCTGAAAATGAAAATCTTTTGAGTTGCTTGAAAGCATACTGTGCAAGGGCTGCAATGACAGGAACCGCAATTCACGTGGGATGAAAGCCTGCCTGTTTGATCTGATTTTACACTGTAACGGATGGGAGTATTGATCCTTTGTTTTCATGGCATATGCTCTGAGTTTTTCATGCACATCTTTCTCCCCATTTTATTTATCCTGTTCGTGGTGGTGATTAATGAGGACGTATTGCAAAGTGTAAGACCTGAGCATGACATAGATGTATAGAAGAAGGAATAGGTATTGTCTTCATTTTGGCTGAGATAAAGTTGGTTTTCTTCCTATTATCTGGTATGGTGCTGTGTGTTTTGGATTTAGGATGAGAATAATGTTGATAACACACCGATGTTTTAGTTGTTGCTGAGCAGTGTCTGCACAGAGCCAAGGGCATTTCAGCTTCCTGTGCTGCACTGCCAGCAAGGGGCTGGAGGTGCACAAGGAGCTGGGTGGGACAGAACCAGGACAGCTGACCTAAACTCATCAGAGGAACCTTCCATACCATTTCACATCATGCTGAACAATGAAACTAGAGGAGTTGGCCAGGGATGCAGCTGCTGCTCAGGGACTGGCTGGTTTTATAAGTATTATTATTATTTTCCCTTCCTTTTCTGTCCTATTCAACTACTGGCCAAGAAGGCCAATGCAGTGAGGTTGTAGGGTGTAGTGAGGTGGGGGTCAGCCTTTTCTCCCAGGTAACAGTGATAGGATGAGAGGAAATGGTCATAAGTTGCACCAGTGGAGGCTCAGGTTGGATATTAACAAAAATTTATTATCAGAAAGAATAGTCATGCACTGACACAGACAGCCCATGGTGATGGTGGAGTCACTGTCCTCAGAAGTGTTCAAGAAACGTGGAAAATATGGCAATGAGGGACATGGTTAGCAGGCATGGTGTGAATGGGTTGGGGTTGGAGCAGATAAAATTTGACATCTTTTCCAATCATTCACTGATAAATGATTTCAAGATCATTTATCAATGATTCTATGATTCTAAGCTATCTTTATGTCAACTCTTGGGTTTTATGCTTTTTTTTTTTTTTTCCCCCAATTCTCTCCTCCACCCAACTGGGAAGGGGGGAGTGAGTGGCTGTGTGGTGCTTAGCCACCTGCTGGCTTACATCACAATAGTCATTTTGGTGCCCAGCGTGGGGCATACAGGACTGGGAGAGCAACAGATCTGATCAGAGTGTGTTAAAACAAATTTGTTATAAGCTAATAGTTATAAGTTAGTATAAGTTAATAGTTACTGCTCACAGGAGGCTTGTATAGCACCTGGAATTCTGCTTCTTCAATTAACTCCATGGAGACAACTTGAGCAAAGTATTTAAATGTTAACATTTCTTTTATCTGAAGAAGGAAATAGAAGCCTGTAGTTACCCAACATGAGCCAGAAACTGTACCTCCAAGCAATAATCTCTTTGTTCACAACAGATTTTGGCCAATCTCAAAGGAAAAGTTATTCCAGTTATACATTTGGGTATATTTATAGGACATGTTCATGGTGTTCAAAGGGTACAAAACAGGTAGAATTCAGTATGTACTGACCCAGTCTGAGAACAGCATCTTAGTATGTTCTAGTACAAAGAGTCAACAGTGTGATAAGGAGCAGAGTAGCATTTTAGACCAAGTGTTATTACAAAGTGACAAGAAGGTTTCTCACAGTACTCATTAATTTATTCCTGTTTCATCCCCTAATGCTCAACAGGAACAGCAAGAACCCATCTAAGGCAAATGTGAGCAAACAAACCTTTCACTATCAGTTGGATTTGTAGCTCTGGTTCTCTGCAGCTCTGTATCTTGTTATCATGCACAGCTGATTATGAAGCACCTGAAACCTTAAAAATATGACAACATAAACTGTTAAGTGGTAGGAAAGCTGCAAGACTGACCTTACAAAAGTGAAATTGCGGGAGGGCAGCCTGGGTGATGGGGCTGAGCAGGACAAAGGCTGCTGTGATGGAGCAAGGAAGGATGTAGGACACCCTATGAAGCATATTGCCCGCAGCATCGTGTTATGAGGAGAAGGAGAATGTAGACATTAAGTGTGGAAAATGATTAATTTGCAGGGAGTTGGAGGCACAGAGGTTGCGTCACTGACAGCTCATCCAAATCTCCTGACCTTATCCAAGTTCTTGAGTTATTTCCTAATACTCCATATAATTAGAATTTTCAAAGACCAGCAATTACACCACTTAGGTTTTAGCAGCAGTGTGTTTATGTGTTACAAAACAGTGTCAGCTGTGCATGAAGCAAACATTCCAGTGCAAGTCAGAACTCAGAAGCGTTTTGCTCCAGCATGGGGCCGTGGGGGCTGGCTGAGTGCAGCTCCCTGGGGCCAGGATCTGTCCAGCAGTGCCAAGACAAGAGGCAATGAGTGCAAACTGGAGCACAGGAGGTTCCCTCAGATGAGCAGGAGCATTTCTGTACTGTGCTGGTTGCCAAGAGGTTGTGGGGTGTCCTCCTTGGAGATCTCCAAAAGCCACTGGATATAGTGCTGGGCACCCTGCTCTGGGTGTCCCTGCTGGAGCAGGGGTTGAACCAAGTGACCTCCAGAAGTCACTTCCAACTTCATCCGTTCTATAACTCTGTGTTTATTATTTTCCCAAATCTTTGGTCAGAAACTTTCCACAAAGATAGAATTTTGTCTGCCCAAGTTGCTTGATCAGAGAGTCCTGTGTTCAGCTTTAGGACCCTCGCTATAAGAAAGATATCAAGGCCCCAGTGCGCGTTCAGAGAAGGGCAATGGAGCTGTGAGGGGTCTGGAGCACAGACCTTATGAGGAGTGGCTGAAGGAGCTAGGGTTGTTCAGTCTGGAGAAGAGGAGGCTCAGGAGGGACCTTATTGCTCTCTACAACTATCTGAAAGGAGGTATTAGTGAGGGGGGGGGTTGACCTCTTCTCCCAGGTAAGGGATGAGAGGAAATGGCCTTAAGTTGCTCCAGAGGAGGTTCAGGTTGGAAATTAGGAAAAGCTTCTTCTCAGAAGGAGTGGTGAGGCATTGGCACAGGATGCCCAGGGAGGTGGTGGCATCGCCATCCCTGGAGGTGTTCAAGAAACATGGAGATGTGGCACTGATGGATGTGGTTAGTGGGCATGGTGGGGATGGGTTGATGTTTGAACTTGATTGTCTTAGTGGTCTTTTTCAGTCTTAATGATTCTGTGATAGAAAAACAGAACAACAACTTCTCCCTTATCTACTTCCTCTATGATACAGAGCTGTGTGATGTTGAACGGTAGAGGCACAAGCACCTTCTCTTGCTGTATGACCTTTTGTCAGCTTCACCTGTTGCTGCCTTTCTTGCCTACGCCTTGGTGTGAAGTAATTGCTTCACCCATAGAGATTAAATATTTCTCTGTGATCTTGCCACTGCTAATTGCATTGTAATTCATGCATAAGTGGTGATAGTTTGTGCAAAGTTCAGCAGACTGATGCCTGTGGCTTATCTTTTGCAACTATTATCACAGCAGCACAGAGGACCTTCCAGCAAAAGCAGAACAACACAACCATTCTGTTAACCCGCTGCAAAATGCAGAGCCTTGTGCCTGGGGTTATCAGTCTGTACGAACACTGGGGGCAACGGAAGTGTGATAGTTCTGCAGATAGAAGATATGTCTTGCACAGAAAGCCAGTGAGACATAGGTCTGGCAGTACTGGGAAGTCATTTTCTGAAGCTCATCCCGAAAGCTGAAGGTCGGAGTTCTGCAGGGAGATGCACAGATGTGCTGAGTGTGCCCAGCAAGGCTCCTCCAGCTCAGCCAGAGCAGATGTGGTTTCAAGTCCCTGGGGGCACTGCACGCTTAATTCACTTCCAAACTCTCTGCATAATGCTCCAACTCCTCACCTCAGCCCTGTCCCTCACCCTGGGACAAAAGGTAGATTTTCTCCCTTGTTTCTGGAGCAGTTATTCAACCAGGCATTTCCTATCTCAATGGCTGTGAGCTGCAAAGCTTTGCAGCACGTATTATTTCAGATGGTTCATAGGAAACCAATTTTAGCTGTGACAAAATGTTCTGAACTCACTACCACATTTTTATTGCTCTTTGGCTCTGGATTGATTTTTTTCTTATGAGCTGACTGTGGCTTTTTTTATCAGACAAACCTGGAAAGCAGCAAATCAGTCTGGAGCTCAGCTGCACAAAGCAAACTCGCTTTGCTTATTGATGCATGCTTTTAGATACACTTAAAGTGTAACAAGAGTCAGCAATTTAGCTGAATTGATTTGGTTTTCAGCTTTGATTGAAATTCACAGTTTAGAACATTAGCGGAATTAATTTGTTGGAGATTCTTATCTTTCCCAGTTAATTTGAATGAAGCGAGGTATGTAAATGTATGTACTTTGCAAGCTGTTATCTTTGCCATTTCAAAACAAGATTGATTCGAGCAAAAAGCTTTAAAATCCAGCGCTGATGATTGCTGGAGGCCCTGACTGGGGAGGTGGGTTGAGGTTTTGCCTGCGGTTTGTAGGAACAGCTTGATATGGTGTTTTTGCAGAGCTGAGGAGGGAGATGAAGGCAATTTTGACAGCAGCAAATGTCATTTAAAGGCAGAGAGAGCAAAGATGACTTGGCTGCAGGAGGTGGGTAATCCTGGCTCGTGTTTTTAATGGAAAATCCAGAGGTGGGAAATAGCATGTGAGAGAACCTGTGGGAAACAAGGCACAGCTGGGAGAAAAAGCGGAAGGAGGTCCTGGAGTTCAGGCAGAGCTTTAGGAGGTACTATGCAGCTGATGCCTCGCAACGTCATGCTGCAGAGTCCTTCCAGTCATACAAACATGGCATACTGTAGAAGGAGACCCTGGAAAGCACAGGTCTGCATGGGCAGGTAGGTGATGGGTCAGAGCCCAGGAACGGGATTTTGCACAGACAGCTTTTCCAGAACAGTCTCCCTATCCCTTCCCCCTCACACACTGTTCCTTGCTTTTTTCTTTTGCTTTTGGCCTCCAGTGGGAAACGTGATGGCTGTTTGTTGCTCGACACTGATTTATTTTTAGTGTTGCTGTATACGCATCCACTTCTTCGTCTGTAAGTGATAACTTGACACAGTTTGCTGTTATAGTGGAGTCTAATGGTGCTATGATTAATTCTCAGCATTGAACAGACTTGCACTCGAGGCAGATGCTGATATTTTTGAGATAGTTTGACCATCTTTTAGTATCGGCTGTAATTTCCATGCTCAGCATTTATGCCTGCAAATAAGAAGATTTTGTACAATACAAAATCACTAGGAATTTTTTGAACAAGATAAGCATCTGTATGTGCCCGCTTTTAAATACAGTTTTAAATCTTCCCTGCTTGTAAAGAAGGGATCTTTGTAAATAAATAAGGCATGGCAGTGATCCCACTAGGGAAAGGGCTATGGCAAATGTCGTTGGGAAAAGCTTTACTTTCTCATGTGTGTGGCTCTGTTGCTGGGCTCTGTGCTCAGTGATGCTTGGCCTTGTAGAGAAGCCCACGAGGAGAGGCTGAGGTAGAGGACCCAGCTGTTGGCTGAGTGCTCAGGGAGGTGGTTGATTCACTGTCCCTGGAGGTGTTTGATAGAAAGGTGGATGTGGCACTGCGGTTCATAGTCTAGAGCAGTCACAGGAATGGGTTGATGGTTGGACTAAATGATCTTAGTGGTCTTTCCAAACTTAATGGTTCTTTGATTCTATGATTCTCTAGCTGCAGGACTCAAGCGCTGGTCATCATTTCCTGTTCTCAATGCCTGCTTCTCTCTCTGCTGGTAAGATGGAAAGATGAAGGCAGGCTGTCTCCCTCAGCTCACCCTTAAAAGGAAGAGAAACGTTGCTGAGCAACTTCAGGGGCCTTCAAGGTCTTCCCTTGGAGGAAACAAAGAGAGCTTTGCCGCCAGCTCCGTGGGACAGGCTGCAACATCAAGGCCCTTTAGGGCAGCAGAAATGAAAGATATTAAAACTGTAAAAGAAAGCTTTAAAGGCCAATGTGTGGGAGTAATACAAAGGCACAAAGCAACACAAATAAAAGCGTGGCTGCAAAGAGCTTTTTGTTGTACTGCAAATAACGTAGAAAGCTATGGGCATGGGGAGAAGTGATATCATGCTATATCTCTCATTGATAAACTGTTGATAAAGGTGATAAGTACTGTCATATGAATCTTATTTCTTCCAGTATTTGAAAAATATCCCAATTAACATTCCCATTTTATTCCTTGAACACCTCTAAAACCATCTCAGAACAAATGAAGAAACAACAGCACTTTGCACTGAGAGGCCCTGAAGATTACAGCAAATCCTGCATATCTGAACATCAGAATGAGTATTTTTATCTCATAGTTGGGCACAGGAGTAATCCAGTCATTTATAAAGCACTGAGCACTCAATAGCACCCTCTGAAAGAGAGGCCATTGAATACACTTGAAGACCAACCCATTTATTCTCCTCGCAGACTGACTTGGGGACTAATTCTGGGCTCTCATTTCCCAAAAACTTTGCCATACACAATTTGCCAAGAGCACAAAGCATAATCACATGATAGATGGAAACCATAAGAAAGCCAAGGGACATGAGTTCTGAATTCACTGTGAGTTGTAGTAAATTTGTCCCTGGTCTCCCAGAGTTTATTGTGAGTCTTAAATGCTCCACCACTGGCAATGTGCCACCAGGCACAAATCACTGCTATTTTGGAAAGCCTAAGGATGTATGCTGGTAACACCACATCCAAAAGGAAGGTAAGGAGGTTCTGTACTCATAATTTGTTTTGAACAGCTTTTTGTTCTTGATTGCACAACCAGAGAGAAAAGTAGGGGGAAAAAAAAATGAACTGTCAGTCAAAGTAAATGTGTTCAGCAGCTTCACAGGCCTTTCTCTCTGGATCAAAAGTCATTTTGAAAAATAGTGACCGATTTCAGCCAAACCAACCAACTTAAGCCAATGAAATGTCTTAATTTTGGCACCTGTGGACAGGGGTATGAGTGTAAGAAGTGGGGCTGTATTTGTCCCCCTTTGCAGTAGTTCATGTTCTCCAAGGCTCTCCTGAGGTAGGGAAGATTCAACCAGAAAAACCCTTTCTCCTCCTTGGTAGGATGTGATTCTGTGTTGGGGAGAAGGCTGTAACGCAGGGAGCTGTGAGCTGACATCTCTTCCCAACAGCCAACACTCGTGTCCTGAAGATGGACCCAGCACCTGACCAGTCCCATCCTCTGCAAATCCACCTGCACTGTGCTATGAGACCACTGTGTACCCTCAGACCAATCTGTAACTTCTTCAAGGAAGAAGGAGTCAAGTCTGGTAAGGAATTCACTCTTCTTAGTGTTTGTGTATTGCTGCTCTCTGTTGGGTGCTATGAGAACAGCCCAATTATGTATAATTTGAATAGGAGTGGTCAAGTTTACAGCAGTTAGGGAGGATTAAAAAATAAAAGCTTATTTCTGTGAGCGTTAAGCCTCCAGAAGTTTTCAGTTTGTGATAGTTAACATGGATATTCTTTTATTTAAACCAGATCACAATGTCACCAGTGTCTGAGCATTGCTAGCATCCTTTGGGCATGTTTCCAGTAATAATTTCACAAAATGCAATCGCCCAGATGGGGATTGGAGGATCTCACAAGAAGGTGGGTGGCTGGGATGGGAACGGCTGACTTTGCATCCCCGCAGCATGAAGGGAAGAAATGAAACCCCCAACTCCCAGATGGCGTCACAGGGGTAATACGTGGGGACCAACGCTTCAGACAGCACATTTTCCCTGCCTCTGGGACATGTCATCAATGCTGTTTGAAGCTTGGACACTTACCTTGAATGCAAACCCTTTTCTCTTTGAAGAGTCTTGATTTGAGGAGAGAAGATGAGTATTACAGAATCAGAAATCATAGAATCTTTTTGGTTGGAAAAGGTCTTCGAGATCATCAATCATCAACCTATTGGGATGGATAAAATAATTTCCCATATAGAGGACAGCTTCAGTATATGCTGGGTTTCTCATTTTGTCCTCCAGTTCCCACTAACAGCCTGCAGTCTCAGCCTGTGTTAGAATGATGTCCATACATCTGAATACAGCTGATGAATGACCGCATCTATTGCAAACATTGCCCAGCCCTGATTTACAAATGGCCAATAATACATTTCTGTGTGCTTAAGAGAAAGTGCAAAAGTAAAGTGCAATCTTCCACCAATAACTTATTTTACAGAGCAGCTTCTCTGAGAGCTGGCCCATTACTATGTAAGTGGTGGGATTTTAAGAGCTTTTTCATTTGCATGCATACAGTGCTTATTCTGGGCTGCATACTGAGCAGCCATCCCCGAGCAACACACCACAACCACTCTCCTTTTCTTTCAGCATCACCCATTCGGCACTAAATCTTCACTAATCAGATCCATCCAGAGATTACACATCCCCTACAGTAAAATGAATGGGACTCTGCTGAATATGGTTGAGACTGCAAAGGCTGAAACGGTGAATGCCAGAGTTCTCTTTTTTTTCTCTTCCCTCTATATGTAGATCACCTTTTTGTTGTTGTTGTTGTTGGATGTTTATTTTTAAGTCTAAAAATCTAAAATTGGATTCAGATGCTGAGAAGGTGGCTTTATGAAATAACCTCATGCACTAAAGTGATTCCAGATTTATAGGGAGAGGGGCAAGGAAGGAGAAAAGCGATCCTAAAATAGCAGGCATTAAAGAGGGGAGTGTGAGAGGCCGTGAGCCACTTCCTCTCTGAGAACAAATTCAGGATACAGCTTTCTGGGAATAGAAAGATAACTGTTTGTCTGATGATTATTGGAATGTAAATACAGCAGCGTGTTTTACTGCTGAGTGAGACTTGCATTTGAATTTGTAGATGTGCTTTCTTCTCCTGAAACAGCAGTACCAATATTATCAGGATATTTATAAACCAGTTTCCTCAATCATGAAATATTCACCAGTCCTGTATACAGCATAATGGCAGGAGCACATACGTGGCCTTTCAATTCTTCTATACAGACTGTCCTGTTTGGTACGCTCATTCCCTCTAATGGGAGACTGATGGCTTTGTTTCAGCACCTGTCAATGGGAAACTTCACGTAAACACATGTGCTGTTGTTTTCTGTTTACAAATAAGTCCTTCTCTTCTTGGAAGCTGTGCATTGCTGTGCTTCCTGGCAAGCCAGCCAGGCTGCCCATTACTCAGCTCGCAAGGAAACGGACTCAGCTTGAGCTCATGTTTCTCAGAGCCAGGACACAGTGCTCGGAGTGAGGCAGAGATTAAACAAAGCTTGTCTTTTTCCCTGTGCAGACTGTGACATTTTTTTTTCCCAGTGTGCTGTCTGGCCCTTCCCTGGAACGCGTTCAAGACACTGCAGTGATTTCTTTTCATACAGCCGTGTTGATAGGACAGACAGGAGGGGAGGCAGATGGATTACTGCTAAAGATGTTGCGAGAGTCTGACTGCAGGTTAGGCATGGATGGCATAAGTGCTATGACAGAACCAATCGATTCCAAGCCAAGTGCAATTGTTGGTGAAACAAATTTAAAAAAATAAGGAAGCCAGGAGACAAAGGCTTGCCAAGAGAGGATGATGAACTGTTTAAATTCAGCAGATTGATACCACCCTGGTGCAGGGAGGCCAGCATCCCTGCCTGGCTGCTGGGAGGATGCAGTCACCTTCAGCCCTTTGTGTCCAGTAGAACCCACATTTCTGGGCTCCAGATATGAACATATGACCATTTATTGTGCCATTAATAGAAATAACTAGCATTAATAAATCTTTTGTATGGGCCATGAAAGGAGGTTGTGGCAAGGTTGGCCTCTTCTCACACGTGACAGCAGTAGTATGAGAGGCGATGGCCTTAAGTTGCACTAGGGGAGGTTCAGGTTGGATATTAGGAAAAATTCTTTCTTCAAAGAGTAGTGATGCACTAGCACAGCTGCCCAGGGAGGTGGTGGAGTCACTGTCCCTGGAGGTGTTCAAGAAGCATGGAGATGTGACACTGAGTGACATGGTTTAGGGGTATGATGGGGATGGGTGGATGGTTGCACTTGGTGATCTTAGCAGTCTTTTCTGACCTCAGTGATTCTATGATTCTGTATTAGAAAGCAGTCTGTTCAATAAACAAATAGAAAGAACTGACCCTGAAGGAAGGAGCTGTGAAGATGTGCCTCACAGAGCTATTCCCCTGTGGGAAAGTGTAGTAGACAGCTCTTAGCTGTGCTCGCAAAGCTTGTGAGAGTGCTCCTTTGAGATCAAAGATTTGACTCATTGAAGGGTCAAGCCATGGGCCCTGAGAGTATTTTCAGCTCTGCCCCTCTCCCACCAGAGCAGCCTGCCCCTCCCTCTCATTTTCCTGCTGTATTTCCAGCAGTTGGGATTATCTCAGTGTTGGCTGCTCTTCCTGACTCCTCAAGACTCATCATTTTAACGTGATCCACATACATCTACATATCTTTATCTCAGCTTAAAGTGATGTTACTGCAGAAAAAAATAAAACCAAAAACCACCTCAGCTACACTCAAGTTTCTGCCTCAGGGATGCATGCTTGGCTCCTTCCATCATAGCCCCATCAGAGACTGCATGCAGCTCAGTATAGCATGTGGTCACTTCATCCTGTCTGGACCGAATTCCTCAGCACATGAAACAAGGAGTTCGTATTACTCTCTTAACCTGTAGTGCATCACATGTAAGTGATCTTGCAATCCCATACAGGGGTGCAATAGGACACCAGTGCTGCTACAGATTTTTAGACTTCTTTAGGGTCACGCTGTCTTCATGGGTCTTGCTGTCTGCCTCAGCCTGGGTGACACCAAGTCTGGTCTGACAAGAGCAAGCTGTTGGACGTGGGTGAGGTTTGAGTCCCGTAAAGCTAAGGCAAGCAAATACCTTATCACCATATATTTACTATGACGAAGCATGGGGCCCCCAGCACAGGAAGGATGTAGAGCTGTTGGAGCAGTCCAGAGAAGAGCCATGAAGATGACCAGAAGGCTGGAGCACCTCTCCTATGTAGAAAAGTCAAGGGAGTTGAGCTTGTTCAGCCTCCTAGGAGAAGGGGAGCAGAGGGGGAGAGGAGAGGAGCAGTATGGAAAGTCACCACTTTAAGAACCAGAAAGCCCCTCAGAAACAACTTCTGTGAGACATTAAATCAGCAGAGAACATGTAAGTGAATGAAACAGAGGTGTTTCCATGTGATTGATACCAGTTTATGGAGCTGCAAGGTTAGGTTGGAGAGATGAACCATCACTTTCAGTGTTTCCCCCCGTTATTGGAACAGCAGCGGTGCCGGGGACACCAACCAAGGAGATTTATATCACCCCGAGCTGCTATTCAGGAAACCATTGCAGGGAAGCACTGCTGGCACGTGCTCATGCTTTGTCTGCTTGGTGATTTTGAACAATAACTTTGAAACTGGGTGGAACCAACTGCACTGCCGGACCTCTGGCCTTTCCCCTTTTGTCCAGAGAAGTTCAAGAAATTCCCGTGGACAGCAGCCAAACATCTGTGCTTCCTCTTGTGGGGTGCCAAGCACTGCTCTCCCCTGCGAATCAAGAGAAATATATTTAGACATTGAGTTTCGGCAGCTACCAGTGAGTAGGCAAGCACATCTGAGCTGTTGCTCTCTGGATAGAGAGTTTGCACAAGCTTCAGTGCGTATTTATATCCCCATCCACATGCATTGGGTCTTGCATACATTAACAAGCTGACAGGCACTACATTTTATAATCTGGGCTTGTTTTGTTGGTGCTGATAATTTAAAAAGCAAAAAAAAAAAAAAAAAAAAAAAAAAAAAACCCAAAACAACAGGGATATGACCACTGTTGGGCCAGTTTCCTAGCTGAAGCACAGGCACCCTGTGCCATGTGAGATGCCATACAGGTCCCGCAGTGTTTGCTTGGGTCAGGAGAGCCCAACCAAGATCTGGAGTCTCAGATCTGCAGCTTGAAAACAGCATTTTCAGTGTGCAGAGCATGGCTACAAAATGACACATTTTTAGTGTTCCCAGCATTTAGTGTTCCCACTCTGAACTTCATGAAAATGTGTGCCATGAGAGCTGCTTCTCTTTCCACTAACATCACCACCCAAGGTGCTAACAGCATTGGAGAAGTACACCAGGATGCAGGAAATGTTTAATTCTGGAGGATCCAATGTGGAGAATCTCCATGGAGATTTCTGCCTGGCTTTGTAGCGCAAGGTTTTGTCCTACCTGCATCAACCTCCAGCTCCATTTGTTGTGTTTTCAGCTCAGGACCTCATTTTCCCAACCAGCAGAGATGTGGGAGCTCGGGAACACAGCCAGCGCCAGGAGAAACACATCACCTCCTCCTCCCAACAGTCTGGAGCACCGTGGATGAGTGAGCAGCTCCAGGAAGAGCCCACACAACAAAGAACTTCAGAAGTCCAAAACACAGTGTGTCCTTAGAGTCATAGAATCAATAAGGTTGGAAGAGACCTCTAAGACAGTCCAACTGTCCACCTACCGCCAATATTGCCCACTAAACCATGTCCCTAAGCACCACATGTGCACACTTCTTGAACACCTCCAGGGACACTGACTGCACCAGCTCCTTGGGCAGCCTGTGCCAGTGCCCGACCACTCTTTTGGAGTTCTTAACATCCAATCTGCACCTTCCCTGACACAACCTGAGGCCATTCCCTCTCATTCTGTCTCTATTTACGTGGGAGAAGCAGCCAGCCCCCATGCTATTCGTATTATGACATGCTCTGGGACCAAGTGCTTGGAATAAAATTCCTCCCCAGTGCACAGTTCATGTGTGTGTTGCTTGATGGCTGGAGAAAGGAGAAGCTTGAAGTGAAAGAAATCTTAAGAGAAATCCTGTCTCATCCCTTTTCATTTCCTAGGCAGTGGAATAGGGAATAAGAGTGGGCCTCTACTTTCCAGTTGTGTTATGGGGTCAGTTAGTGTCTGAGAGGGGCTGCTGGTAAAAGCTCTTTGTGGGTACTGGTAAGTGAGAAATAGTAATAAAAAAAAGAAGGCAACACAACGATTTGTTGTTGAGATACACTCAGTTTGTCCTTTTGCCCTTTGGAGGGCAGATGGGAAAACAGCACTTCAGCTCTCGTGATGGCTTATTGGGAACACTCTGTGTCCAGGATATTGCCAAACTCCGGCAGAAATTCTCCAAAGGAGATGGGGAAATCACTGTGACAACCAAGATCCCTACTTATTTGTCTTGCGTCCCCTTCGCATGTGTTTTGGATTCTGGTGATACATTTGGGATGACTGTAAGGTGGTTGTTACAGACTGTTCCCTAAGACTTTTCACCTTGACACTCAGGACAGAATATACAGTGCCATTAAAGTAACTTGTTACCAAGCTGCTTCTGCTGATCCTTCGCCAGCTTCTTTAGCAATACTTCCCCGCACGCTCGCCGTTTGTAATGAGCAGGCATTCCTGCAGTAGAGTTCATCTGGAATCTCAAGTATATTTTTGCAAGCCCTAAGGAAAAGCTGTGTGTCTCCTTAGCAGGTTGTAATATTTTGATGTTACCCAGGTCTCTTGCGCTCTCATGATTTAACACTGCCCAGAGTCTTTTGGAAGAACGCTCATCTCACAAGTGCCCTAAATAATAAAAGCTCTGTGCATGTGATATTTATAACGTTTGCAAAACTTGCCCATTTTTGCCTGCCCTGTTTCCAAAAAGTCCTTAAGCGATGGCATTCTTCATCTTCTGTGTATTTTCCCTTTCGTTCTGAACACTGAGCTTATTTGTAATTGCTGCCATTACTGCTGCTGGTTGCCTTATTAAGCCTTCAAAGTGCGCTCAGATTTAAGGGTAGAATTATAATTACAGCACAGGGTTGAGGAGAGAAGGCAGCATTTGGAGACAAAAAGCATATACCCAAACAGCAGTGTGCCCCCCAGAGAAGAGGCAGTGCACACCACAGGCTCACTTCCATTCCATGGAAACGAAGCTGTTTTATTTATAAGTTCCTGAGAATCCTTCTCAGAAGAGCAGGGAAGGAGCCATGACATCGTGTGCTATTGTTCGTGCCTCCTTACAATGGCTATTCATAGCAGGGAATTGTTTCAGGGGTCATCCAGCTCCCCTCTAATGGCTACAGTGCATCAGATAATTCTGCAGAAGAATCCAAAACAGGCCTACCTCCCCAGTACAGGGAGAAAATAGGAGCGTGGCTGTCATTGTAAGTGGCTCACTGGAGTGGCAGAAGTGTGCAAACTCTTTGCCATGTTGTGTAACATTGCTCTGCACATGTTGTTCTCCTGCTTCAGCAAATCAACCATTTAATGTAATCATAGCTGGTATTGGCAAAAGGCACTGACATCACTAGCTAGCTTTGGAAGAAAGCTGCTGCTGAGACAGGAGTGCTTTCAGCTCAGGCATTCGGAAAACGACCAGGAGGACACCTCTCCTTCAGCCTTGTGCTGTCTGGTAATGAATGATCTTATTGTCCCTTTGGTGACATTTGCCTCTACATTATAAATAATCAACTGCCGTGGCCAAAAATCAGGCATGTCACCTATCCTGTTGCAAGGAGCTCTGTCATGGGCATCTCTGGCCCCATTTGCCCACATGTGGATTCTCACTGACTGAATCGTTAGCATCATTTATGGGGTCATGAAAACTACACTCATGTGGATCCCTGGCTATGTGGAAGACTCCTTAGGGCAGGTATTTGACTGGTGTGAGACTTCAGATCCAGACAAAACGTGTTAATATGCTTAAATATGTATTTACTTACATATGGAATCAGTCATAGAATGTTCCAGGTTGGAAGGGACCTGAGAGATCTTCTGGTCTAACCGCCCTGCCATAGGCAGGGACAACAATATGTGTATATATATGTCACTGCTCTCTGGAAAGAATTCCTAAAACTTTTGGCCAGACTGTTGGTTTGGTTGGCTTTCACCCACAGCTGTGTGCAAGAGGGACACAGCTCTACTGAGCAGGTTTAGATGGCTTTCCAGGGAATGTAGTTTGGATATTGAAGCTACTTCTCCAGCTGATCACAAAAATGGCAATCCTAGGCAGCAGGTGGGTTTATTTCTCTTGATTTTGTTGGTTGGTGCCTCTGACCTCTCCTGCAGTAGTATCAGTCACACCATGGTACTGGGTTAGATTAAGTTAAAGAAAGTGGTATTTACATGGTGTCATGCCCACTTAGAGGAGTGAGGAGTTTGGTGAAACAGGCACTCATTGAGACCTGGGGAATTGGTGCTGGATGCTGTGCAAGCAGAACAAACCCACAGCTCTGCTCGAGAATTGGGGAAACAGGAGAAAGGGAGGGAGGAAGGGCTGTGCTCATCCTTGTGCACGCGGGCACTGGAAGCACAGCACAGGGCTGAGCAATTATCGAGAATCTGGCTTAGATCCTACCAGAGAAATGCTGTTGTGTTAATGGGGCATTTAGGCTGACTGCTTAGATGTTTTGGTTTTATTTTCATCACCATCCAGAAAGACAGAGGCAATGCCAGCAACCGAACTGAGATATTCTGCCATGGCGCAGGGTGTTACCTAGAAGACATGAGAAGTGTGTATTATCCTTATGGCATGTTTTTCATTCCAACAGTTTCTCCAAGAAACTTCAGAAAGTTTCTAAGGACAGTTGGAACGTGTTCATGGAGTCATAGGACAGAATCATGGAATCATAGACTGGCTTAGGTTGGAGGGGACCTTGAAGATCATGTATTTCCAAACCCCCTGCCATGGGCTGGTTGCCACCCAACAGATCAGGCTGCCCAGGGCCCTATCCATCCTGGTCTTGAACACCTTCACACATGGGGCATCCACAACCTCTTTGGGCAGCCTGTGCCAGCACTTCACCATCCTAGACAGTTCATAAAGGACCTCTGAAGAGGACAGCCCCTAGGGCTGTACATACTCAGCATCAAGGTCCAGTGCCAGGAGTATTTCTTCAAACCCTCCACTTTGCGCCTTCACCAGTTTAAACCAGTAGGCCTTTTCCCTTGTCCTCTACTAACATCTGTCCCATTTATTAGCACCACTTCTTTGTGATCTGATCATGAAGCACTTAAAAATGAGTCACCCACCCTGCTCAAGCCTTTGTGTCTTTCTGGACTTATGGTTTCATCTCTCTCCCCTAGAAGCCATTGGCTTTTGCTGTTATTGTCCCCATGTCGGACCCCCTGACGCCGTGCAGGAATGCCCTCTGCTTGGTGGGATTTACACAAGGACAATCCCAGTTGATGAGCAGTGACCCAACCCTGGGGACATCTGTTGCCAGCCCTTTGGGCCCAGACAACAATTACCTCTGGTTAAAGCAGGGCTGAGCTTTCCTCCTTGGTGCTCTGCTGTTTCATGGCTCTGTCTGTGGGTTTCTGAAGAGCAGTGAGATGACAGGCCCTGCCACACACCACTTTGCTATTTCTAACCCCATGGTATGTCCCTTCCCATCCTTCTCCAGCCCCGGGCTGGGGGTTGTCACCAGGGCTGTAAATTCAGCTCTCTGCTTTCTTGCTCTTCCTGCTGGGTCTGCTTGAGACGAGCCAGTTCTGGTAGTTGTTTTATTGTTGTGGTTACCTGGAGAAAGGCTATTTTAACTATAACTGCTCATTCTCTGCTTATTTGGAATGCTTTCTGTGAATGCCTCACACTGAGCTTGACTTTGAAGGAATGCTTAAGTGGAGAAATGCTACAATCTTCCAAGCTTTCTCTTGGTCTTTTTCACCTTCTCCCACTGTGGATGCAACCACACTGCCCAGAGAAATCACAGTTGCATGGTGAGAAGTCAGTTCAGGATTCCCACACGTGCTACCAGCAGCAGTCAGCCTGTTGAATATTAAAAGCTAAAGCAGAACAGAATTTACATTACTTTTTTTTCTGAAATATTTAGGCTTCGGCTGAACAGCTGTCTCAGGATTACTCAGATGTGCTTTTGCTGCAGCAGTACGTGCACTGAAAAATCAGATTAACTCTGTATGAGCATCTGTATTGGGTGATGGATTGAAACAACTGCATGTCGTGGCAAGTACATGTATGAGGTCTGGTGGAAATCCTGTACAGGATGTGTTCAGCAATTAAATATGTGGCTGGAAAAGAACAGTAACGTTAAACAAGAGCAAATCTACAGTCACTATTTGTGTTCAGTGGCTTCATTTTCTTGCTGCCAAGGAAGAAATAACAGATCAAAGATTCTAATTAAGGAATTTTGTCGTCGTTGTTCTTCTTGTTGTTGCTCGGTGAAAAAGAAGAATCTGATTCATTTTGTCATGCTTTGTGACACACAGTAAAGCGCACTGGCCTGCATGTTCCCTTTATCTTTGCATAGCCCGTGTTAAAGGCATTTATCACTTGAAGAAGACATAGAATCACAGAATTGTTTGAGTTGGAAGAGACCCTTACAGATCATCAAGTCCAATTCTCTGCAATGAGCAGAAACACCCACAGCTCCATCAGTGCTCAGAGCCCCATCCAGCCTGACCTGGAGTATCTGCAGGGATGGGGCATCCACCACTTCTCTGGACAACCTGTGCCAGTGCCTCACCACCCTTATTGTAAATAACTTCATCATTTTATCCGCTCTAAATCTCCCCTCTTTTAGTTTGAAACAATTTCCCCTTGTTCTACCACAACAAACCCTGCTAAATAATCTGTCCCCTTCCTTCTTACAGCCCCCCTTTCGACAAAGAAAGGCCGCTCTCAGGTCCCCCTGGAACCTTCCCTTCCCCATGCTGCACAGCCCCAGTTCTCTCAGCCTGTCCTCATAGGAGAAGTGTTCCACTGCATGGATCATTTTTGTAGCCGTCTTCTGGACAGACTCCAACAGATCCATGTCTCTCCTGTACTGAGGACTCCACATGTGGACACAGTACTCCAGATAGCACTGAGGTCATAAATCACTTTTCCTATTAGGACAAGGTAGGAAGGATTGATATAAAAGATGTAAAAACTGATGCGTGAATTTACTAGTGAAGACACTAACATCCAGACAGTCATGTTCAAACAAGAACCTGGAGGGTTTAACTTTGCAAGCTAACATAGCTTCAGAGAGCAAGCAAAGACACGTGGAGATGATGAACCAGGCAGAAGCAGTTTTGTCTCCCTCCATGTTCAGTGAGGACAGATCACCTAGCCCAGCAGTGCATCTGCTTCTCTTCATTTGCTGAGCTCTGAGTATCCTGTTTTCCACCGTGGTGGTTGGGCACAAGATGCTCACGGGCTGGTTTATCTGGTGTACAGGCTCCATTTGGTGCTGACAACCCAAATGTGAACCCAAGGGGTTCTCATGCATGAAGTGACTTAAGTAATTCATTACAAAACTGGCTAGGGGGCTTGAATGAGCCAGCTAAAATAGTTCACCCAAATCTGAGGCCTAGCTGGTGAGGGAGGCAGAGGTTTAACACAAGCCGTTTGTGTCCTTGACTTCTTTTTTTGGACAAAGTTGTTGTTGCAGTCAGACTTTGCATTCCTGGCTCTCCGGAGCAGAAAGCATGGCAGGCTCAGCAGATAAACACAGCACTTCCTGCAGGAGGCTTTGTTTAGAGATGTGCTAATAATACAGAAGGAGGTTACTTGGTCATGAGCGTGTTTTCAAGGGTTGGGACTGGACAGCCTGCAGACCTTTTGTCTCTGGTAAAAGCCAGATTTGGGTGGCTGCAGCAGAGGGAAATGGAGTTCAAAGTGTGAGGTCCTGTTTGAGTTTCAGGGTTTGTTCTTATCTCTGTATAGGACAAATCAGTGCAGTAAGTAACCAGGAGCTGCTGGCAGGACTGATGTCAGGTCTGGGAGGGGGGATGCCAGCTCCTTGCCCAGCTGCAGCTGTTAACTTCAGCCCACTTGCTGTGCCCTTGGAGCAGCACAGCTCTAAAGCTCCTGCAGTCCGTGGTGTGGAGGCACTGAGACACTGACAGCAATCTGTGTACAGTGATGCTGTGTGTGGTACAGAACTTGTTTCAGAGGAGGAAAGTGAGGAGAGAAAGGGAGAGGAATGCTCAGGATTATTTCTCCCTCATACCCAAGGGCCCCATTTGTTCATGCAAGTATCCTTAGCAGAATGAAATGCTTTTCATTGAAGCATTTTTCCCACTTACTGGCAGCCACTCCACTCTGATTGCCTTTTCTACCATATGCCTTGAAGCCAGGCTCCAAGGTAAACAAGTAAAAACTTGACAGCTGGAATGCAAAGCTCCAGCTCAGACTGAAAGCTTTTAAAAGATCACATTCTGCACATTTCTATTGTCTGTGGTTCCAGGAAAGAAAAGAAAGAGATTTCCTAATCTCACCAGAGACAGCACCTCACTGCCCCACCTCTGAGCCATCTCCAGCCCATGGCAAAGGCCTCATCCATACCCATTAGCCATGGGCCTGAGAAGGCACACTCACAGTTTGCTCCTGATCTGGATTTCCTACGTTTTGAGGTGTAACTTGCTGAGAAATTATTTTCCATTAGAAAAAAGTGTTCCGTACTATGAAAATGCTTTGCAAAGCCACCTTCATTTAGCCTGAAATTTTACTTCAAAAGAGAAGACAGTTCTCACGATGCTGATGTGCCCGGTTTCAGCATAATTGCAGGATAAAACATCTTTTTCTTTTAGTTTTGAAGTGTTTTTTTTTTTTTTTAAATTCGTTTTATTTCACAGCAATGTACCATTTTACAGCTTAGAATTTAAAACTGAAATCTTACCAAAACAATAATTTTGGGAAAACACATTTGGGAATCATCTGTAACTAATGGAAAAAAAATATGAAATAATCATATCCCTTAAAATATAAGATTTTGATCCCGGGTACATGTCTAAGTGAAGGTCTGTTGGCACGTGTGAGTTAAGATCTTGGTTGATTTCTTCCCCAACGAGGGCAACATCTGAACATCAGCTCGCTCTGTTGATGGGTGGATCATAGTATCACAGAATCATTAAGGCTGAGGTGACTTGTCCACCTCTCTGGGCAGTCTCCTCCAGTGCCAATCACTCTTTTGGAGAAGCAGTTTTTCCGGACATCCATCTTAAGATGCAGCCATCCTCTCCTTAAGACCAAAGAGATGGAAAAAATCTTGGTGTGTCTGGAATCACTTTATTATTATTAATATTGTTATTATTATTTTTTGCAAGAAGTCTAGATTGTTTTCTCATACCATTCAGAGAAATTCGGATTTTATGCTTCTACAGAAAGAGCAACAAGCTCCATGTTAAGACTTGCCTGGGAGATAATCATTTGAGAGGAGATCTCCTCTTGCCTGTTAGTGAACTTCTACCATCATCACCATACATCACACTGTGTGGAAAAAGCTGTATCAGAGTTTTGTTCATACTGAGATGGACTCATCGGCTCTTCGGCCTTCTTTGCACAGACAAAGATGGTGTCTTTTCATGTGTTTTAGACTGCTTCCTTGGGTCAACTCAGTGCCCTTGTGCTTGCTTAGTATCTCAGATCAGCTTGAAAATAATAATCATAAAAAAATAAACCAAATTCTTAATTTCCAGCCAGAGCATCAAAGTAATCTCACAAAACTCCCAGTTTTGCTCAGGGTCTGTAGTAAAAATGGTGAGGAGGGAGGAGGAGGCCATGAGATGGGAAGGTGAAGGAGCTCCACCCAAGTGGTGGTCTCCTGGAACATTTCCGATTTAAGAGGTAAAAACTGCTTCTAGCAGTGCATCATGTGTGCTCAGCACACAATTATAATTACCATGAGTACACCTCAGTACTGTGAGCACCTCCCCGCCACGCTGACATAGGCATGACATACTCATTCAAGAGGAGGCCTCAGTGAGCAGAACTGCATCCCACGCAGTCAACCTTTCCTCAGCCAGGCTCCCCTTCCACGCATGTCATAAATAGCCCCTGTTTCTCACCAGCAACCTTCAGTGCACTCCGCATTCAGACCACGTATCTCATCAGCTGGTGTCTCCCAGTGGAGAGCTGCCATTTTGCGGCCCTGCCAGGCCAACATAAAGCAAGCAGCTGTTGGAGGTCTGTACAGAGAAAAATCCCCAGCTGCAGTTGTCTGTTCCAATGAATGTTTAGGGGCAGAGGGAATGCAATATGAGAAACACATGCTCAGAGAGGATGGATTCAAAAAGAGTGGTGTAGAAAGGGATTAGGGGAGGCTATCCCCCTGGCTGCCAGCATGGTGCCATGCTGAGCTATGCCTGTGCCACAGATGGCCTAAGCTGGGTGCTTTATAAGCAGTATATTAAATAAATTCTGTGGAAAAATGTTTTATTACAAATATACTAATGTTCCTGGGTGAAAATCTGAGTTTTAGCATTCAGTTGGGCCTCATGACCATGGGGACCTGGGAGATGTGAGGACGGTGGACAGCAGCTCTCTTTTTCACCTTCTCCTCCAATTCTAAAGCTACTGAGCCTTAGGTATGATTTAGAAAGGCTTTTCTAAGCTGTATGCTGACTCTTTCTCTAAAGTGTGCCCCCTAGTCAAGCTGCCCAGAAACAGGTAACCCAGGGAAGTGGTGGAGTTATCATCCCTGGAGGTACTCAAGAAGAGGATAGATGTGTCACTGAGGGATGTGGTTTAGTGGACATGGTGGTGATAGTTGATGTTGAACTAGGTGATCTTAGAGGGCTTTCCAACCTTAAGGATTCTATGATTCTATGAACCAGAGAACTGCTGTTTCTGCTTGCCCCACCATTGCCCGGGCAACAGAAGATGGCAGGAAAAACTGTCTGTGGAGGGCTTAGCGCAGAGCTGGAGCCTGATCCAGGATGCCTCATCTCTGGAGAAAAGCTTCAGCAACTCCCTTCAGTTAGTGTGAGGCGTGCTGAGGGATGGAAGGAACAGAGCTTCGTTTATTACCAGCAGTTAGCCCAGAGCGGGGGATCCATGTGTCTGAACGTGGACATCTGTAGGGTCTGTGCCTGAATCTGAGCCAGCTGTCTGGGGCTCTCCATGAAGTCAGCAGAGAGAGAAACAGGCTGTAAGGATGTGATTCATCCGTGGTGCAGTGGGAGCCTGACTCAGGGCAGAAGAGCTGCTTCTGTTGCAGAGTAGGGGAATGACACCCACAGTGAGACACTCGGTGAGAACATAAAGTATGAGCAGTCTTTGAGTTTTTTGTTAATTTTCTTTTTCAGGACCAGCACGCTGGGTTTGTGACAAACTTGGGCACCTTTTCTGAGGTCATTCATACAGAGGCTTGGATGTGCTCAGAGGGATGGCTGGGCAAAGACTGTAGCAAGAGACAGCCGTCCAATGCACACATTAGGCTCTTCCCCTTAAGTGCTGAGAAGTCTACACTCCATGATTTGCAGTGCTAGGATGTTTTCTGTGAAGTTGCTTTTGTTTCCAGATGTAGCTGGCTTGGGGATGCTACATCATTCCAAAGTCACTTGGTACGTGGGATGTCACAGCAGACAGATCCCAGCCTTCATAGCTGTGGCTGTGGGGTTTGGCCATCCTTGAGACATGGTTTGGAGACCCTGTGGTGCCTCAGCTTAATGGAACCAGCAGATAGGACTACATAGAACTGGATAGACTAGGGCATGGGAAGATGAAGAAGTAGATGCTGTGGATGTCTGGGTCTTGAATCCACTGGAGAAATTCTGGGGTTGCTAAGGATGCTGGTGTAAGCTCCATGCAGTGTGCAGGCTGTGGCTGCAGGAGCTAGGCAAGCTGAGAAGTGACAGAGATGGAGTAGGGAGGAAAGAATTACATGAGACAGTGATGGCAACTGTGCTGAAGGCATTAGGGGGATTCTCAGAAAATAAAAAAATCTAGACATGAATTCTGATGGCAAGATTTTTGGCTACGTCCCAAAGAAGATATAATGTTTAAAATAAGTTCAAGATCATGTCTCTGTCCTGAGGGTCATCAGCTCAGTTTGGACGCTTCTATCTGGAGGTGTTCAAGATCCGCTCCTGGAGGTCCCTTCCAACCCAAGCCATTCTATGATTCTGTGATTCTGCGATCTCTTAGAGTGAGAACTACATGGCCAGGCTCAAAAACAAACTAACAAAAAACAAATAAACAAACAAAAAACCAAAAACCAAAAAACAAGAAACAGAACAACAACAAAAAAGAAGAGATGGGATGGTAAACTTCTCCTTCTTCCAAGCCGATTTCCCCGCTATGGGGACCTCACCCAAAGAAGGGCTTTTTGTGCAGTGCACAAATGGAGGCCAGCACAACTTTGACAGCACTTCCCATCCTGCTCCAGGGGAAACCAAGTTGAAAGGCAATACCTGGAGGAGGGCACGGCAGAGATGATGCTGTGCATCCAAGCGGTGAGATCCTTGGAAGAAAAGCTGTTATGAACCATCAAAGCATGTTAGAGAAAGTATAAGGGGATAAGGCAGGTGTGTGTAGGCTGAAGTGGAAAGGCTGGTGCGATAGATTTATGACAAGACTGGAGAAAGGCAGAGGAGATCTACCTATTATAGTTTAAAAAATGGTCCCGTCAGAAGACTGTCATGAGTGCTCCACTGTGCAAATTTATGACATGAAGTGGGAGTGATCATGTCTTCTGGGAGAGCTGGTTAAGAAAAGATAAACTTTATTTAATGAGTAGCGATCATAAAAGTGCAATAGAACTTTTCTTTCCTCAAGAAAATTTGCTGTTCACTGGGAAATACAAAGCTCCCACATTAATGGCAATTGAAAGTTGATTATTATTATTATTATTTTGGCTGCAGATTTCTTCCAGTGTTTGTTTGAAATTTTTGTTCACTTCCAGATTTTAATTTTGGAACAAGCAAAGCAATTTTTTTTCCCCTTTTTCTCCCAGAAAGACATTTACACCCTTGAAAACATATTTTCTTCTTTCACAGTGAGGTATGCCAACTTTTCCTGTTATTGCCACCTACCCACAAAAACAGTTCCCAGGCCACAGATTGTCTCAATACTATATGATTTAGTCATAACAGATGAATATTTTAGTATCCTGCCTGTGGAAAATAATCTTCATTTTCAGGAAAAGTGTATGTTTGAGGCTTTCTGACAAGGCCTTGAAGAGCTTGGCCATAGGATATTGAGCTCCATCAGTAGGGGAGCACGTTTGGAGCACTGACCCTTTGAGGAGAAATTGAGGAATTTCTTTAAGCTTGGCAAGAGATGTTTTTGAGTGGCAATCTGTCAACCCACCGGAGGAGATGGAGACAGGCTCTTTTTGGAGATGCACGGCAGTAAGGAGAGAAGCAAGTGATTGAAAAATGAACATGGGATGTTCAAACTTGACGTGGAGAAAAGGTTTTCACCATAGGGACAGTGGAGCACTGCAGCATACTGATGAGAGGGGTAGTGCAGTCTGTTGTACCAAGTCACCAACAAATGAGAGAGGGTCTTTTCCAATGGAAGTGTTACTTAATGGGTAGAAAATGAAGAGCACATTCTGTATTAAGGAGTTTTCAGTCAGTTATACAAATAAGAAAAGTATCAAACAGTAGTAACAAGGGGCCCACACAAAAGTCAATAGTTCTGCAGTTGGACATTGCCCTTCAGCATAGTTTCACCAGGAAGAATATTAAATTAGGAGATTAACCCTAGGAAGTTTTATTGATAGTGGTGGTTCACAAATTAGAAGATAACTTTTGTCTCCTGTGTGGGGTTGCTGCTCTAAGTGTAGCCCATTATTAGCAAGTCGAAGTGATGCATTATACATGGGAAAATGGGATCACATTATTATTATCTTTTGCACAGCGGCCCTTTCAGAACTAGTGGCAATTACAGGACATCTTCTTCAAGCTCAGATTTCATATATGAGAAGCAAGCATATTGATAACAATTTTAAAGGCTGGCCTCTCTTCTCCAACCAGAGCACCTGACATCTTTAAACATTTTCTTGTTTTTCTTAGTCTTCTCGTGTGTCTTTGATTATCATTTATGATGATTAGGGACATGGTTTATTGGCAGTACCGGTGGTAGGTGAACAGTTGGACTAGATGATCTTAGAGGTCTTTTCCAACCTTAATGACTCTACGATACTATGATTCTATGATCATTCTGGGGAGTGTCCTCAAAGTTCCTTCATTACCCAAGCACAAGTTTGGGGAAATAACCAGCAGAAACTAGCTATTTTCACATTTTTAATTATAATTATTATTATTATTTGTCTGTTATAAGGAATAATTTACCCTGCTCATTGAAATGCAGAGCTGGAAAATCCCCTGTAAGATTTCAAAGGGCCTCCCAGTATCAAGAAATGGGCAGTAATAAACTGTCTCGTGCTTTTGTTCTACAGCCCGTGAGGACAGGAGAGGTTCAAGGGCCCCTTTACATAACATCAACTGAAATTAGAAGTATTTCTCCACTTCAGAGGTACCTGGCATTTGAGGCTGATGGGGACTAACAGGGTCAAGTAGAGAATGGTATAATATTAGACTCACTGAAATGTATATTTCTGCAGGGAAAATGATGGAGAATTGGCTTTCATGCTCCAGAGCACCTGCTGATTCTCAGGGGGCAAGGTAAGGATTCACACCCCACCTTTCTTTTTATTAGAATTACCGGAGATAAAGCAGGACTTAGAGATCTGCCTTTTTACTTGGTGACTGCTCTAGATTTAATTGATTAATGACGAGATTGAAGATACTGACTCTTATGATTTCCATTATCTACCGTTAGTCATGCTCTTGCTGTGAGAGAGAACAGACTGTAGGAAATGGCCTCAGCTTGTGTGACTGTGACTGGATTCAATTTACTGCATGATGGATAAACAGAAGTAGATTATTTGCCAGGGCTGCAAAGAATGAATTTTGATAATTAAAGAAACGAACAAAGTCATCTGAACTGAGGAGCCCAGTGTCTGCAGAGTGGAAGAGATGGATTCCTTCAAGTCACTGCTCAGAAATGCTGTTCCAAAGGAGAAAATATGCAGGAAAGGGCAATGCGAGGATTAAGTAGGCAATTAGTGAGATTAAGGAAAAAAAAAAGACTGACTAAATAGAGACAGCTGTATCAGAGCCAGGGTATGGGAGATGTAAAATGAGAACTGGTGAGCAATGAGTTAGATCCAGCAGATATAAAGGGCAAAAAACTTTTTGCCCGGGAATAGAACAAGTAGAATGGCAAAGTGAGACCAAGTAGATGTCCCTTCATTAGAGCATCTAAAGTGGGACTTCAGCAAAAAAAAGCCCTACACCTGCTGCCACTTCTTCTGTACTGAGCTGGCTAGTGCTCAGGAGTGCTCTTTTTGTGTGCTCCCACTTTATCTTCACTGCATGCTCTTACTTGCTGTGCAAATCACCGTTCAGGAAGGATTGTTGAGATGCAGATTATTTGTGGTAGACAGGTTTGCTTAAGATGGCACCTGATAGCATAATAACAACAGAATGTAATGTTCCCCTATTCCTATAGTGAAAACAAGGGGTGAGTGAGCAGGGGAGGCATTGCAACTAGAGAGAAATTGATCAGATAACACCAGTGTAAGTGCTCGGAGGTCAGGACCACAGAAATGAGGGTGGGGAGAGGAGGGCTGCTGCTGCTAACAGGAGCTGAGCTGTTAATAAATGTGGTGCCATTGGGACTTTAAGGTCTTCTCAGAGGTTAAGCTATGAAAACCATATTACTGTGGTTGGCTGAATCTGTCTGATTCACTTCTAGATATAACAGTATAAAACTCATTCTGCTATCCTTTTAGGAGGTTTACTAATAGCCTTTCCAGGGTGATGTGTAGAAAAGTTGTCCTGCTTCCTCTGCCCTTGCCAATTCTGTCTCCTTTCATTCTAGTAGTCAACAGTTTGTAGATGAATGAGCACTTGGAGAGAACTGATTCTCAGTCTTCCACTTCGTAATATGACATGTACTGGGGAGCAAATTGAGCCAGAGCCACTCATATTGTCTCTGCGTCTTCTCTGTTGTTTCTAAGGGCTTGGCCATAATTAGAGCTCGTGCTGACATAGGGTAGATGTGGTTAGGAAAGTGAATCAAAACTGGGTTTGGACTGAGATTATCTGAAATCTGTTCTCAGCTCATCTGAGATTTTACTTGTCTCTGCTTGAATGAAGAAGACCAGATTATTTGTTTGGAGGAGAGGGAATGTATGAAACACTTTGTGAACCATCAGGAGCTGCTGGGAAACCAAAGTGTGTTCTTCTCTGTTCAACAAACTGGAAAGTCTTCATGTTTCCTGTCACGTTAAACTTCCTCTGGGCTTTATAAGTAATCTCTGGATGCAGAAAATGTTCTAGTGCTTTAGCTCTGTTCTCAGGATTGCATGGTGAGTCAGCTTCTAGAACATAAACCACCCAAATGATGGTCCTTTTGGCCCATTGCCGCATTTGTTGTGGTTTCAATGATTCTGAAGAAAGTCCTGCATATTAAAACCTCAGAATCATAGAATCATAGAATGGTTTGGATTGGAAGGGACCTTTAAGATCATGTACTTCCAACCCCCCTGCTATAGTCAGGGACACCTCCTTCTAGACCAGGTTTCTCACAGTCCCATCCAGCCTGGCCTTGAATAATTTCAGAGAGAGGGCATTCACAACCTCACTGGGCAACCTGTTCCAGTGTCAGTGTCTCACCACCCTCACAGTAAGGGATTTCTTCCTGATATCTAGTTTAAATCTACCATCTTCCAATTCAAACCATTTCCCCTCATCCTGTTGCTACCTGCCCTTATAAAAAGTTCCTCCCAGCTTTCCTATAGGCCCCCTTCAGGTACTTGAAGGCAGCTATGAGGTCTCCTTGGAGCCTTTTCTTCTCCATGCTGGAGAGCCCCACATCTCTCAGCCTATCCCCACAGGGTAGGTGTTCTAGCCCTGTGTTCATCTTCGTGCCCCTCTCTGGACCTGCTCCAACAACTCCATGTCCTTCTTGTGTCGGGGGCTCCAGAACTGGATGCAGTACTCCAGGTGGGGTCTCACAAGAGCAGAGTAGAGGGGCAGAATCACCTCTCTTGACCTGCTGGTCACCCTTCTCTTGATGCAACCCATCATATGGTTGGCCTTCTGGGCTGCAAGCACGCCTTGCCAGCTCATGTTGAATCTCTCATCAATCAACACCCCCAAATCCTTCTCCTCAGGGTTGTTTTCAAGCCATTCTCTGCCCAACCCGTATCTATGCTTGGGATTGCCCTGACCCAGGTGCAGGTCCTTGTATTTGGCCATGTTGAACTCATAAGGTTGGCATGGGCCCACCTCTCAAGCCTGTCCATGTCCCTCAGGGTGGCATCCTTTTCATCATAGTGTGTCAACTACACCACTCAGCTTGGTGCTGTCTGCAGACTTGCTGAGAGTGTACTCGATCCCACTGTCCATGTTGCCTACAAAGATGTTAAAAATAAAAATAAAAAAAAAAAAAGGGGAAAAATGGAGCTATGCAGATTATTTTCACCTAAAAAAACATGTAGTAATCTCTTTACTGGAGGGAGGAATTGCATAAATGGTGAAAACAATTTTCTGTGTTCCTTGATGCTTTAAGAAACTGAGCTAAGTTACCATTTGTCCCTGTCTAGGGCAGCAAATTTGGAAAAGCAAGGGATTATGCACAATATCTTCTCTCTTACTTCCAGTGCTAGGGAAAGGACACCAGAGGATGACCCCAGAGTGCAACCAGGGCCTAGTGTGAGTGACTAGGAAGAAAAGAAGTCTCTGCTGCTTCCTCCTTCCGCTCTCTGACCTTTGAGCAAATCTAACCAAAAAGTGGGTAAAGATGCTGACACCTAGTGCCCAGATCAGCAGGACACCCAGGAGCTTCTGTTTCTCCCAGTATTTGCTCCAGGGCATTGCACCTCTGCTCATTAACTGTGGGCAGAGCTGAAACGCCCAGGAGAACACTGAATCCATTGCAAACCATGCAGAACACATTTGCTGCAACAATCCTACTACTGCTATTTCGTCAGGTCAATATGTAATTGCTTCTGTTGCTGGAGGGCTCCATCAACCCCTTCATTAAAATGCAAATTTCACATTAATTAAAAATGCTGGGAGCATTTGCACAATTTATGACCAAATCTTTGAGTTCAGAAACTCCCACATTGGGGAGTAACAGTAAGAGATATTTGAAACTGATGAAATAAATCCTTATCTCACAACACTGGGGATGTTTTAACTGATAAAGGAGGATCTTCTTGGACTTTTAAAATTAATTTGTTCTCCCTAGATTGGAAAACACACACGGCAAAAGGGGGTCTACGAGAATTCTATTCTTACAGATATTCTTACAGCTTTCTATGGTACAGAAAATGTCACACACAGAAAGAAGGAAGAAGAAAAATCTTAGCTTATGCTCTGATACAGTAAGGAAGTGATCTCATTTCTGGTCAACCTTCCCTTCCCAGTCAGATGACAGTGTCCCCATATAGCTACCTTAAACTACTAACTGCTGCAATCCCTTCATAGCTGTTTCAACTGGAGTAGATTCTGCCAGGTCCTACCTCACCTCATTTGATAGGACAAGGGGGAATGGCTTTAAACTAAATGAGAGGAAATTTAGGTTAGATGTTGAGAAGAAATTCTTTACTCTGAGGGTGGTGAGATGCTGGGACACACTGCCCAGAGAAGCTTTGAATGTCCCGTCTCTGGAGGCATCCAAGGCCAGGTTGGGTGGGTCCTGGGCAGCATGAGCTGGTGGGTGGCAACCAGCCCATGGCAGGGGGTTAGGAACTACATGATCTTCAAGGTCCCCTCCACCCTAATCCAGTCTATGATTCTGTGATCAAGAATGGTGAAGTTTCTCTTGTGATGTGATGGGAAACTGCTCCTCAGTGGCATAGACCAGGCCAACTGATGAGTCCAAGACTAGGGGGATTAGGGGGATGTAGCTGCCTGATTGCTTTGCATCAAGCTGGGACACTTCCACCTCACTGCTTCTTTGAGAGAGGAGCTGGAGGGGTGCTGCAAGAACCCGGGGGTCTACATCTCATTCTATGGATGATACAGCTACAGAAGTACGTGTTGTGCAGCTGGGAAGATGGGATCCACTGGTGGGTGAAACCCTCCACGGGACCTCATGGCATGTGAAAACACCACTGGCATTTTGGTCACACATCCTTGAATGACTTCAGCCCATTCATTTACCAGTGGTGAAGAACGTATGCGATTTCCCCCAGGCTATGAGGGGCCTTTGCCGCCTCACTATCCAACACCTCGTGGCTATGACTCTTCTGTCTACTATAATTTGGCTACCCCGGTATGAATTTCTAGTGCTTTCCCCTTACCACGATGTCTTTTCTACAAGCCATCAGCACTTCCTAGCTGTCTGCATCCCTCCACCTCCAGAACGCACGCCTGATCCATTCCTTGTCTGTGCCCAAGCAAATCACAGAACACACCCCCACAGCTGCAAAAATAAACCTGGTGTGCCAAATACCTTCCCCCTTGAAGAGAAATCCGTGGTGATTGAGGGCAGGGGCTCTGTGCATGCCCAGATCTGGTGTTGTCTCTCCAGCGCCTGTTTCTGGTGCATGCATAAACCAGCATCCATTCTACCGAGGCAACAATATTTATGACTCATTATAACATTTACTGATGATAGCTCAGAACTCAGGGTGTTGTTAACAGCCCTGGAGAGGCTGTGTATTTGTGTGCATGTGCATGTTTGCATGAGCAAGAGGAAGGGAGGCAGGAGCTCCACGTAAAGCTACTGTTTGTTCCTCAGTGCTACCAAAACATGCTCTGCCTGAGATGGGCTGGGTCCCAGCAATAAAGCAGACGTCCCTTGTACAAAGAGCCTCTTCTCTTGTTTAGTGACAAATGTAACAGGTGAACGAACTGAAAAGTGGGAGTGTGGAGGGATGGGATAATTATAGCTGCGTGCCTTTGCCTGACCTCACTGTGGGCACATCAGTGCCCTTTTGGCTGTGCCTTTCTGCTCAGTTCTGGCCACTGCCAGGTCTGCTGTGCTATTTAAGCAGCGTGGCCAAGTGCAGGCATTCATTTCTGCCAGGCATGGCCCTTCCTGCCTTCCCAGAGGTCGTGCAGTGGGCACTGAATCGCTGTCCTAGCCACTGATAAATCATCGATGGGAATTCTGGGTCGTCTGAGATGGCATTTTTAGGATTGTTTCCACATTCTCAGCCTCGGTAGTTAAATGCATGAAATAAAAGAAAGGAGGGATGATTTGTTTATCGTTTAGTCAAACTATTCCAAGATATCTGGGGGAAAAAAAATCTCATCCCGATGGGTTCATAGCTATAAATAGCAGTGCTGCGTGCACATGGGTGAATGCTGCATTCCAGTGGGTAAGAAAAAAGGATCGAGAGATCTTTAGACTCATAAAATTTATGGTAGCCCTTGGACGAACGCATTGTGTGAGTACAGGCACACGCCATACATGAGGTCAGCCACCAAGGATTTATAACTCCCAGCACCTCTGTCCCAATGGCACCATGTGTTTATATGGCCCATAGATTCATAATTGGGAATTGAAGGTCTGTCTCATCACTCCTGGAATCCCGTAGATGTTGTTCTGAAGGACACCAGCTGTAATCCACACTCCCTTTTATATCCTGGCTCTATTGTGGTTTAAAGTGAAATCTAAAATATATCTTCTTCTTTTTTTTTTCTTAGCAAGGAATTCTGAAACCAGAGAAGGGGAGCAGGCAACAGCCGGCCACCTTATTTCCATTTCTGTTGTTGTAAAACCTCGTCTCCATATGCGGGGCTTTTACAAAGGCGTGCATTTCCCTGGTACTGTATGCACACCCCTCCACGCCTGAAAAGCTGCCAAGAAACACGGAGCATTCCCAGTCTGCAGCAGGAACAGCCCCGAAAAGCTGTGAAAGCAGCAGCATTCAGAGCCTCCCTGCAGCCTGGTGTCATTGGTGGTAGGGATGCGGTGGCAGGGGGCCAAGCCAGGCATGACAGCACCCGGCCACAGGAGAAGGACACACATGGAAATTCATTATCAAAGGCATGCTGCTAGTAAAGGAAAATGAGCTGATGGTTTTCCCAGGCGCTTGTTCCCAGGGGCAGGTGGCAGGTGGGGATGCTGCCGGCACGATGACCATCCCTTGGTCCCTCTGCTGAGCCCTCAGAGCTGTTGGTAGCAGGAAATGTTATCTGCTACGGGCACGCCCTTGGGTAGCTGTGGTAACAAACACAATATTACGTGCTCCATGGAGATAGGATTGTTGTGGTTAACCGATGTGTTGCACACGCCGTTAAGCAGTTCCTGCTCCCAGTGAGGGCTACATGCTATTCGGCATCGTTTTTATTGCCTATGGTCTAAGGCAATGCTTTCTTCCTATACAACCCAGGACTACATGAGCTTGTCACTTCTGCCAGCAGCACCGAGCTCAGGCCTCAGTTATCCCATGGGATGGTCTGAGGGGCCACTTGAAGCAGTTTTCTTGCCAGTTCCCCCCAGACGTTCTGCAGAAGGTGGATTGTGCTGCTGGGGGAATAGGGTTGCATACAGCACTCCCAGTGCTTGTGTGTTCCTCTTTCGTGTGTTTACATCTGCCAGAGGGAACAGAGAGGCTTTTCTGTCACCCCTTATCTCCTGGAGTGAAGGCTCAAACAGCAATTACATTTCTGTTTTAGAAAACAACCCTGGGACAGAGGTGCATCCTGCCTTCTGTTGGATCCAGAGGCACTCGTGCTGCTTTCCATAGGGGTGTCATCTGCAATTTGCACTGTTAAAGATGAAGAAAAGCAGATAGCAGGCAGGAGCACTGACCTGGCAGCTTATCCTCTGTGAATCTGTCCTTAGCTACATATGGACTCAATGATTCTTTTGGGTCACTTCCAGTTCAGAGTATTCTGTACTGCAGAGATGCCCTCAGCGCATCTGAAGTTGCAGCAAGGTTCACATTCCTTCGTCTCTCTCTCTCTCATATATTTTATAAATCCTTTCAAGCTTCACAACTTAAATCTCAAAACTCAAATGAATACCCTAAAAGATTCAGGTTAAGTATTTAACATTAACATTGTTGAGGGCGATTTGCACTGCAGTGACTTGGGAATGGCCTCAAGTTGTGCCAGCAGAGGTTCAGGTTGGATATTAGGAAGAACTCTGAAAGAGCAGTGATGCAGTGGCACAGGATGCACAGGGAGGAGGGGGAGTCACCACCCCTGGGGGTGTTCCAGAGACATGGGGATGTGGCACTGGGGGACGTGGCTTTGTGGGCAATATTGGTGATAGGTGGATGTTTGGGCTAGATGATCTTAGAGGTCTTTTCCAACCTTAATGATTCTGTGGTGCTATGCTGGTAGGCCTGAGGGGTTCTCGCCTCTCAGTGGGTCTGGCTGTAAGAGGCTGGTAAGTGATAAGAGGGGGACAGCTCTGTGCACACACAGAAGGACGCAAAGGACACACACAGGGGAGTCCATTTTTTTTTCTTTTCCTAATTCCATCTGACATTTAGCAATCGTAACTTTTCATTTGAGTAATAAATGGGTTTGTCCCTTTCGGCAAAACTGCTGTGGACGTATTATTCCCCTTCTGGTGTGTGTTGCTGAATTCCAGATGTTGCTGTTTATTCAAGACAAAGTTCATCCAGAGAGGGGTCAAGAAAAAAGAAAATATTTGCTGAAAGAGAAAAAAGAGAGATTTGGGGTGTAGGTAATACTGTTATGTGAAGCTTTGCATGAGCTGAATTGTGCCACGGCAGTGACTCAGTCTGGGAAAGTGAAAATGACTGCCAGTGCCTGCTTCCCCCATTAACCTTTTTAATGTGAACTTGTAAAATAATATGTGATCTGGGAGATGGGGAACGAGTGAGCATGTACTGAAATAGCTTCCACAGGAGAAGTTAGCATCTTTCCTTATGTGACAGTGAAAGAAATAACCCTTTGCTCATTTCTGCCCAGCCCTGGCCTAAGTGCAGTTCCCTACAGGCAGAGATGGAGCAGGCAAGGGAAGTATGTGATTAAAAATGCTGCTTTTTGGGGTTGTGCCCTAATTGCTTCTGCCTTGGAATAAGTCCCCAGTGTGCTGGGTGCTGGGTGAAGCCAAACTCAATCCACCTTAGTGCATTTATAAGCCAAAACAAGACACCACAAGCATTGCTTGGAGAGGAGGAGAAGAAGAAACATTCTTCACTTGCTGTCCTTGAGAATTACAAAAGCAGCTCTTGCATTTTTCCTAGTTTTTCATCTGGGGAATACAGAAGGAAGCCAGTGGGACCATCAGGGCCGTGCAACCTTCCCCTGGGAGCAGCAGGCACAGGGAGAGGAGCAGAGCTGCCTTTAGTCCCTCAGCATAACTAAACCCAGCCTGCAAATCCACCTCCAGTTTTGGCAGTTCTCCTCTAAAGTGGAAAGGAAAATAAGCAGAATATAAGAAAATTGTTTAATTTTGCAGGTAAGACGTGCTTGCTACCTGGTGTGGTTAACTGAGGGCTGCTGAGATACTTAGCAGCCTACCTACACTAGTTGCACTGCATGGAAGTGCCTATTCAGGTGTTAATTCATCCCTTCATCCCTCTCAGGTGTTATGAAACCTGAGGGGGTGGGCTCGAAGTGTGGGTATGTACTGGATGTGTCCTGCTGGCCCATCCAGCACCAGCTGCTGTGACAAGGGATGGAGATGGGGAGGACCAAGGGACATTATGAAGTGTTTCTCTGGCATCGCAGGGCCCTTCTGTCATGGCTCTCATTCGTCTCCATGCAGGAACCTCTGCAAAGGAAGAGGAAGATGGGCCAGTGCTGGCAGCGATTGCCTTGAAGCAGCCGAGCAGAAGGGCAAACCAGAGAATAAAGCATGAAGTGCTGGTGCTCAGGTGCACTTTGTTAAGCACCTTTGCCTCTTCTCGGGAAGAGGTCTGATCTCTTTCTTCTTCCCCTGGGAGCATTTTCTCCTTGCTCAGAAAGAGCACTACTGGATGGTGTCCTTATGAGCCACTCTCCCCGCTGTGAAACTGTCCCTCTTGGCCAAGAGAATGATGGACAGCTCCCCAAGGCTTCTGTTCCCACTGGGTTTGGTACCTCCCTAATTAAAGACTAAATGTATAATTGATTATTATTTTTTAATTTTTAATTTGGTTTGGCTGCCTTTGAGAAGGGGGAAGGGCATCAACCTCTCCTCTACTTACAAGGAGGAATATTTACCTGGACACGGCCTAATCTGACTTTTAAGCAAACACATTAATATTTGTTTTTCACCGCATTGAAACCCGCTGTTAACATTCCTGGTACAGAAATTTATAAATATTGACATTAGGAGTCAGCAGTGTGGTTGGTATATGGAGGTATATTCTGCTTCAATTCAGCAGAGTGCGTTTATTCCAGCAGAGAGATCATGTTCTTTTTTTTTTTTTTTTTTTTTTCATAACTGAGCCAAACCTTATTTCCAATTTGAAGTTACAATCAGGATAGAAAAGTCCTAGTGAATGGGAGATTAATGGCACAGATCAAGCAATCAGCACTGGCACCTGGAGGAGAGGAGGGTATTAAGATCATCCCAGGGAGGAGAGAGCAGTTGTAGGCTGGTTTGCTGTTCCCCCCTGCCTGAGCTACTTATCTCAAGTTTCTCAAATCACAAGATTATTCATATTTTCTTACATGACAGGCTTTGTTAGGAGAGCTAATGCATCACTCCTCTTGTGTTTGCCACAAGGAGATACACAGCATTACACAGCCTACAATCTGCATAGACAAGGTGAGCAGAACATAGGAGACAATAATGTTATTGTTTTAGCTATTTCTGGGCTGGGAAATCACCCAGCAGGACATTAAGGGACATTCCTGTGTCCCTTAATGCACCCTCACTGTACAGTCACTTCTCCAAGAATGCTCTAATCTCATCAGAAGAAATGACAGTAGAGGTATGCTAAAACAGAAGCATAGTTTGCAAACAGATACAATTTTTATTTGAAATTTAGTAAAAGGGACCCAATAAATCTACCACAAGTAGATTCCAGCTAAGAGCACGTATTTAGTTATTTGCTATGGAGCAGAGCTGCTGAGAAGGTCATTGCACTGCCACAACTTGCTGCTGTCCCAGAGCCGTGTTGCTGTGTGCATGATGCTGTGATGGAAGAAGAGCTCAGTTCGTGCTTTCCACATGTAATGGTAACACCATAAGTGTACGAACACATTTGTTTTGATGACTTAGCAGTCATAGGCATGGGGTGATGGTTGGACTAGATGATCTTAGCACTCTTTCCAACTTTAATGATTCTCTGATTCTATGACTCTTTCCCTCTATTTTGTACAGGACTGAACTCTGGTCAACTACTGATGCCTACCTCTAACCATACTGGTAGCAGAATCACTGATGATGCCTGAAAGACTGCTGCTGGTGAACATTGCCACCAACAGGACTGTGTGCTGGAGTGTCTTCTCTGGGCCTGCAGGCATCTCAGTGCACAATATGATGGACAAGTTGGCATCCTTACTTCTTCAGATGTTATCTATGACACGTGAACAGCATGTTGTCCCCTTCCTTCTTGTGTCCCTAATGGATCCCAGTGCATTAACATCACCCTGTGTTATGCTGACGTACCGGATGGCGTCAGAGGTTGTGCAGGAATGGGACTTTGACACGTAGGGAGCAGACAATAAACATTCATGTTGGAGTGTAGTGCTGTGTACGTGTGTGGTGCCAGCCAGGTCAGGGTTCACACAGACAGGTCACCTTTGAAATTCATCTTGCTTCTGTCCCTCCATGGCTACCTTGCATGTGACTTGTGGTTTAGCAGGCAGTAATTCACTTCTATTTTAATATCATGGCGTCATCAGCTTAATTATTCATAGAAGGACTCCCTTCCCCTACCTCCCAAAATTGCACTTGGCTTCTCTAGTTTTTCCCTACATCACCCCATCTCACTGGGGACAGCATGTTATCTAATGGTTAACGAAAGGAGACAAGCCCAGATTACAAGGCTGTCTGAGATCTGTGTACGTATACTGTTTTGACAGCAGAAACTACAAACAGATCATTTTTGTTGACCCGTGCCCTGCAATCTGTTTGAAAGCAATTCCTGCCTCTTAGCGCTGAAACTGATGGTGGAAACATAACTTGTGTGGAAAATATTGTCTCAGTACTCTCTTGCCCAGTGGTTTCTTTCCTAATTCTGATGATCCAAGCTAATACTCATGCTTCCTTGGCACTACCTGAGTGCACGACCCGCTGTGCTGTCAGTGACTGTGTAGATGGGTCCTTGCTGATGAGTTAGAGCTGAGACTGGAAATAAGGAAGAAGTTTTTTGCAATAGGTGTGGTGGGGCACTGTCACAGGTTGCCCAGAGAGGAGGTGGATGCCCCATCCCTGAAGACACTCAAGGTCAGGCTGGATGGTGCTCTGAGCCCATTGTTCTAGTTGTAGGTGTCCCTGTTCATTGCTGGGGAGTTGCACTAGATGGCTGTTAAGGGTACCTTCCAACTCAAAAAATACTATGATTCTATGATTCTATGTCTGTGAGGGACTCAAAAAAGGAGCACGACACTCAGGCAGCACAAAACATATGAGATCAGCCTGCCCAACAATTCTTTCATCAGAGGTGGGGGAAGAAAGTGAAAAAGGGAGATACAGGAAGGAAAGAGGCAGCAGGAGGAAAAGCAGGTCATGGTTTGGAGCAAACAGCCAGAAAAAATGGGCCACCTGTTTGCCACCTGTGTGGTAGCAACAGCACTGCCACATCTGTGGTGGGTGAAGGATTCTGCTCAATTCACTTAGGAAATTAGACTTCTCCTTACAGACCTGCCTGGAAAGGAGGAACAGTGGTCATCCTTCAAGCAGCTCTTCCCATGCGCAATTATATTGAAATAGGGTTCACCAGGTTCAGCACACTCCAAGAAATTTCTCATCCAGAGCCTTTGCTAGACCTATACCTATTCCTCCTCAGCCACCACTCTGCCCAGTTAGCACTTAGCACTGGAAGAAACCTGCCTTGTAGAAATAAAATTGCAGACCATTTACTGGCCTGGATCAGTGCCTGCTTCTTGCAGACCTATTTGTCCTTTGGTTTTCCCCATCAAGTTGCTGCCAGAGCCATAACTGGGCTTTCGTCATTGCTATTATAACAACAATAAAGGCTGCAGGGGCTGCAGAGTCAGAGCTAAACTAAGCTGTTTCCCTCACCTTCATGCTGAGACTGTTCTTCATCTGCACACTGTGTGTCAGAAATTTGCATTCATTGAAGATATTCATAATACAGAAGCATCTCAGGCCTCCTGCCTGGCTGCGTCCTGCCTACCTGCTGCTCCTGGGACGTGGGGGCCAGCTGGGTGGCAACGTGAATCTAATTCTCTCATTTCTAAAGCATTATCCTTAACCCTTGACATGTCAGACAGCCTGAAGTGGGCTCTTTCAGTGCAGAATCTGGGCAGGAAACATCTGCTAGAAGGGCTCTGGAGCCTGAGCAGCCAAGCAAGCTGTGGCGAAACAAAGAATAAGCATGGATGGTGCATAACAAAGTGGTGCCTGGAAGCAAATTCCTTCTCTAGGAAAGAAAACTGTATCTTACTCTTGTTTCCCCAAATCCCCTCTGTTTCCCAGCTAAGTCCCAACAATTTCAAGCATGCCAAACATGCAAGGAAGTACTGCTGACGTCAGGCGTCTGGAGGCCACAAAGAGGGGATGGAGTTCCGGAAATCTGTGCTCTGAGAATGAAACAGATACTGTGTGGGGAGTGTGTGCTGGGTCAGAAAAGGGTTTCCTCGCTGTGCAATCTGTCAGAGGCAGTTTTCTATTTCGAGCCCCCAGCTGGAGCTGGAGGAAGGGGCAGTGGGTCTTGGGGTGAATCATCCATCCTGCTGGGAGAATCCTGAGGTGAGAGATTTCCTGCATTTGGAAAGAAAACAAGACACTCAGAAGCTGTTTATGCAAGCAGGGAGCCAAACACCATCTAACGGGGACCTCAGTGAGGTCATCCAGGAACCCAGAGGTAGTGCTCATCTGCCATTGATTCCAAATAAGCGGTGCTCCAACTGCGCAGCCTTAAGGGCCATTGGCTCTCCCATGAATGTTTGTGTTAAGTGGGAATAAATCCACAGAGCAGGTGTGGATGGCCTGTCATAAATATCAGCTGACCCCTGGGTGTACTGGAGGAGCATGGAGCTCACAGCCAATGGCACCATGCCTTCCCCCAGCTGTGGAAGCAAAGGGAATCTCCACTCCCATCTCCAGAGCTCATGAACGCAGATCACTGCAGTCAAATCCATCCCTGCAATGGTCCACGAGCTGCAGCAGTATTTTACTGTCATCTTCTCATTCCGTAAAAGAAATTCTCCTGCAAATTATTCATAATGGGGAAGAAGCTTCAAGTTATAGAATGTTTGTGAGCCATGTCCATACTCAGCATGCAAGGGAGATTTCAGCCACAGGAATGCTCAGTGCTGTCTGCAGTGAAGAAAGGTGCGAGGACAATCCAACACAGGGCAGCATTAACTTAGCTACACCTGCTTAAATCCAGATATCAACATCACCCAAGGTTTTTATTTGTGTTTGAGGCTGCTTCGTGGCATTTTGTACATTTGAAATGGGGCTGAGGATGGAATTTTCAAATATGTTTTTGGTCTAATTTTCCCCTTACTGAATCACTGATCCTTCCAGTACAGTGGGAGCAGCCCAGAGAGCACTGCACAGCAGCAAGTCCCTGTCTTACCAGAAGCACTGCAGCCAGACATGCAGAAAGCTGATCTGCTATAAATTCAGCGTGCTGACTCAGTCATGCTCTCGTTGTTTTTATAAGTTAATTTTTTATGGGCAGGTGTCGTATTGGATCAGACAGGTTTTATTTGTATCACTCCAGCTTCATGTTGGATGGAAAAGATGCAGTGGGTCAGCTAGGCTGTCAGCTAGCAATTACCCTTCCAAATGCTGGTTTTGAGAACTTGGCCTGTTTCTGAGGGAACAACTTTTGCAACCATTTCCCATAGCAGATTATGTTAAAACATTTCCATGTATTTGACTAAATTTTGCATATTCTCTAAATTAAGCGATGTATTTAAATAAGCACTTTCTTAACAGCTCCTGCTGTAGGCCTCTTTTTTTTTTTGTTGTTGTTGTTCACTAGATTACAGAGGTAAATTTCTACCTGCAACATTTGGTAAACAAATAAAGGGAAATCTCTTTGTCTGTAATGTGCTACAGACTCAGTCCTCACTAATGGTGTCTTTACAAAAGAAATTCATAACCGCTTGACAGGAGAGGTGGGATTTGTCCGACCAACTCCAGATGTTCACATTTTAAATTTCTGCCTATGAGCTAAGTGTCTAGACTGTTTTTATAGTCAACAAAGAAATACAGCCACCTCAGGATTCATTTTTCCTTATCCTAAAGTCTATAATGGCTCTGACTGCACCTTGAAAGTGAAAATAATTTCCATTGGCTAAAAATGGAACCTGAGTGACTAGCACTGATTTAGATGTCCAGGCTATGTCTGCATTTGAATGCTAAAGTGCTAGGGAGGAGATTGTTATCTGGCACTGAAGATGAAGGGCAAGGAATGGCAGGAAATGCTCTTTCCCTCTGAAGTAGTGAGGATACCCCAGATTGCTACCACCCTTACTGAATCCATCAGGTCTTTGGGAGGGGAATTGGTAGCCCACGGCCAAAACAATGTTGGGGACCAATCTAACATTTGGCATGATCAGACACTGCAGACAGCCAAGCTACACGAGGAAAGCAGGGTGGTGGGCCCAGGAACAGATATCTATGTTGTCTTGCGAAGTTAACAGTAATGAATCCTACTGAATGTCTTGGAGGTGCTCCGGTCTTCTGCTGCTGCCTTCACTGCCTGCAAATGGTTGAGTGCTGCTTGAGTGCTGTTGGGATTTCTTCTGCATGGACTATGGCTGCTGACATTTATTTCATACCTTTCTTTGTAGCCTTCTTGATGGTGTTTTTGGCATTGCTTCCAGCTCTCTTCACAGGCCATACAGAAAGAAGCTGGCTCCTTTGCCTTTGCAGAGATTTCTCTAAATTGGCTTCCCTTTAGTGGATTTGTGTTGATGGAAGGATTAAGCTTTTCACTTGTTACTTGGTGATTATTAAAATCACTGGGGATAGGATTGCAAGATCAAGCAATGCTTTTACACAGAGTGCTTCCTGGGTGAACTTTTGCTATTCCTTTCATGCTCACACATGGCTCTTTCCATTCATATCAAAGCTATTTGCCAGCTGCTCCCACCAAAGCAGCAGCACACTTTCATAAACTCTAGGCTTGGTTAGCTGTCAATATAATGGAAAAATCCAGTCCTTTTTCTCATCTGTGTTTAGCACAGTGGAAGCACACCATTTTACATTCACTTTTCATGAAGTAAAATCTCCTTACACGTAAACTACTTGAATATTTTGAGGCAAAATGTCTGATTTTTCATCATTTAGCGGCCCTCTCTTGTGCCTGCAAGACGTAAGCGCTGTCAAGAGTTACCGCTGTAAGTATTGTGTATGCTAAACCTATCACAGGCACATTCTGATTACAGATTTACTGGTGCAAAAATAGCATGGCTGTGACCAGAGTCTGCCTGCTACTGTAGTAATATATCAGATAGCTTCACACAGATGGTGCATCTGATGCTTCCCCCTTTTTTTATTTCTTTTTGCATAATCATGGTAGTTTCAGTGAGACTTCTCCATGGAGCAGAGTAAATGAGATGCAACCCTGACGGCAGAAACTGAGGATGCACAGAAATGGAGATAAAACTCAGAAAGAAGGAATGGATGTTTCGGCTCAACTACGACATAAAAAGTAACCAAAATAGGATACGAGAATCTGGGGGGAATCTACAAATCCTGCCACTGCATTACAGCTGCTTCTTTTTAGCTTTGAAGTCTAGCTCTTTGAAGATGCATTACCGAATACTTTCATCTATATGCCTTATTTTCCATTTAGAAATATCAGCTTTCAATTAAGGAAGGTTACTTTCCTAATGAATGGTTAGATTTTATTCCCGAAGCTTTAAAATAAGGAAAAAATACTTGCAGGGAGAGTGCTAGTGCATATCATGGGAAAAATTCCTAAACAGAAGGAGTTCTTGGAAATTGGTCTCCAAACCAATTTCTGCACAAATGAAAGGTGCTGTGAAAAATAATAATCCTTATTAATTAAACCTTTAGGTGTTGGAGAACAAATGAAGGCACATCTGAAAGCTGAAGGGATTTGTGATAAGGCTCAGTCTTTTCGCCTCCGGGGCACCACTTTGGAGTTGTTGTGGGTTAGAAGCAACTGAAAGTCATTACTCTCTGACAGCCGTTTGGAGACCTCTGGGAAATGAGTTTGTGTTATCCTGTGACCAGTGGTAGAGTGATGCAATGTCAAGTCATCTGTCCTCCCTACATGGAGTAACTGGTATTCTCCTCCATGATATCAAGCAGAGAAATAGGCAGAAAGCAAAATGGTCATCCTAGAGACATCCTTCTAATTTCATGCAAAAATAAAGGTTTGAGCCATTCATGTTGACCTCCAGTGAGGCTTGTTTCTCCCCACTGAAGGAAAGGTGCCATGGATGATGCAGTCAGATTTCTGCCTTTGAGGTGATACCCAATAAAAGGAGACACGCATCTCTGCGTGTGCATTTCTTGAGAGTAGATAAAATAGAACCAATATTCAGAAGAAGCACATAAAGACACTGGAGACCTGGAAAAATATGGTGAGAGAGTTAAAGTGATAAGTTTGATTTATACAGGAAAAGAAGATCGAGTGTCAGGTTAGATACAGTCAATAAAAAGGTTAAAATGTTAAAGAGTTTTTTAAATGCAATGGAGAAGGACATGATAAGAAGCAGTGGCTGGAAACTGAAGCCAGACAAATTTAAGGACAATCTCATAAACTATAACTCCCATAAAGCAGTGTGTCACCGAGGTAAAATGAAGTCTAATGCTGAGCCTGACTCTAAACTGATCATTATTTGAAGATGACAGTAATGCCACTAACTGCAAACAAACATTTCAGCACTGGGACTGTCTGAGTATTTTGGTCAGGCAGAAAAGGGAGATCAAACAGCCCAAAGCAGGGCTTTGATTGCATATTAATAGCTGCCTGGTTCATCTGAGGATTTGTGGCCGGTTTGGGACACCAACACAGAGCTGATACAAGGCCTACTGAAGTCCCTTCAGGGGTAGCACAAGTAGAAGCTAGGAGCAATACACCAGTGAATCGATGGGGTTGCTCAGTTTCCTGGGGTATGTGGCTGAAGCTCAGCTGTCTCAACTCTTCTTGCAATCCGTGGAGATAAATAGGCTGTGCAAAAATACAGGTCTGAAATACACCTGATGAATTGTAACTTAAATACACCTATTTATCTCTTTGCATTGTACAAAGAGAGTAGGGAAACTGGCTCAGGTGTTGATATCTACACTGTAAGTATTTAATGCCAAATGAGATCAATCCATCACTCAACGCTTAAATCAAATGATTTACAATCATAGGAATGCTTTTAGATATTTTCTTGGACACTAAATCACAAGATTTTCATTTTTCAGTCTGAATTCTGGATAACAGTATAAACGTCCAAAGGCCAGAATTTCTGTTTTCCTGTAGGCCAAACTAAACACATACGCTAGAGTATAAAAGGGATGTTATTCCAGGGCTCTCTGTGAAAAAGAACATGCACCCAAAGAAATGAGAAACGTCCATTTCTCTCTCAGAAACACCACAGACCAGCTTGTGATGTTTGAGGAACATGTGGTCACTGACGTGCGAGCAGACTTCTTGCTGCTCCCCAAGAATCTCTTTGCTTGAATATAGGTTTCTAGCACGTAGATGATAATCACATGCCAACAAACATGTAGTCATGCAACCCCTGAGCATATGATTCCTAAAGTTGCTAAGCAATGCATAGTGAAGCAACTTAAGGAGGGGAACAAAAGGATCCAAAGGAAGGGAAAGAGCAGAAGATCATTTACTCTAGTGCCCTTTGACTCTGTTGATGCTGTAGCTAAGGCAACCTTTGGCTTGGCCCCTCCAGCTGTAACAGGCAGCCTTCCCCTTTCAATCACTGCACTTTCCACTACTCCTTTGTAAGACTCATTCCATGATCTAGGGCTGAATCATGAAAGTGCAGTGAAGTGACAGCGCAAACAAATGCCGTGATCAGAACCTCACTTGCTTTTACAGGAGTGGAAAACAGATGCCAACCAGAGCATGGGTAACCAGAGCATGGGTACTCTGTCCTGGTGCTGGGAAGAGCCTCGTACCACACCCTACAAACACAAGAGTTAGCACCATTAGTGAGCAGAGGCACAGAGAAGTCACGGTTATTTTTGGAGATTTCACTGAATGGCCTTCTTTCCTGAGTCACTGAGAAAGCATTGTTTGTTTGGAGGTGTTGTCTGCCAGGAAATGCAAATTACCTTTACAGGTGTGCCCACAGTGTCCTCACTGAGGCTTCGGCTGACATGTGCTGGAGACACAGGCCAAGATGTCTCTGACATCCACAAAGGGATGTGGGCTGGTGTCTGGGCCATGCCATGGTCTCTCCTCTTGAAATGGCATTGAGGATGGATTTGAATCCCAAACTCTATGTCTGAGGCACGGGGAGGATGTGCTGTAGTCTCTGCCAGTACATCACCTTCCAAAGCAGCAGGGCCAAGGGAGCCATGTGCAACCTGAACGTGGTCAGCAGTGACAGGGCCACAGCCCTTCAGAGATGGCAGTCACTCTTTAGAAGGATAATTATCCCTGCTGATAGATACCTGATGCAATCCACCAAAATGTGGACTTGTCTCTTTTTATGGGCTCTGTAAGACAGTAACAATTTAATAGGAAAAGGCCCAATGAAGAGCCTAACCCAGCTGAATGAGATGGCAATTATTATACGGTCAGACAGCATGGAGCCTGCGCTTTTAATGCAATTAATTCTGCTATGGCTTAATAAATTTGTTACGCTGGCATAGTCAAGACTGAAGCTTAACAAGCATGGTGATGAGGGTTTCTGTGTTTAAACATACCAGCATTCAGATTGTTAAAGTGCAAGTTTGCCTATTCTGGGTTTCATGCCATTGGTCAACGTTAGTGTGCCCAGTTAATAATTCTCCCTTTTGTTTTGGAGCTGGAATTACCAAGGCAGGGATGCACAGTGGCAGTTGAGAGACCTAAGGAGCAGTCTGTGATTCCCAGCCTGATGCTTGATCTGAGGGCATGGTTCTTTCTCCAGAGACACAGAAAGTTATTGTAAGGTCAGGACTTGGCTGGACCCTCCTTTGGAGATTGGTCACAGCACTGGAAGAAGAACGTAGAGCAACTGGAGGGGCTTAAGGAAGGAGCAGCAAGAATGTTTAATGGTTTAGCAGAGAAGTTTTGTGGTGTCAAAGGAGTCAGGGAACATTAGTCTGGGCACAGACAACTTCGGAGGTGAGAGAAATATATGAAACAAGCTAAGAGTGCCTGCAGAAAGGAAGGGAATCAGCTTTTCTTGCACCTGAAAAAGGGGTCAAAGATGGTGGACTCAGACTACAGCAACAGGATTTCAATGAGGCTGAGAACTTTCTCAACTTACCAATAATGAAACTCTGAGCTGAATGCCCAAAGGAAGCTGTGCATTCTTCACACTGTTGTCTTTTCTAAAGACAGACTGGAGAAGCACGTGTCAGGTGCCCCAATGCTCCTGGTCCTTCCCTGAGGTAAGGGATCCGTGCCATGATCTCTTGCATTCCCTTTCAGGCCAGTTTTTCTGTGATGCTATCATCCCATGGGAATATGGCACTGGAAGTCCTCAGCCCCAGTAAGGGCAAGGCAGCAGCATGGTGCTGGGGTGCTGCGTGGAGCCGCTCCTCGTGATCCTAAAGAACAACAAATGGGGAAAAACTTTTAAGTGGATGATCTGAAAGGGGGTTATAGGTTTGCACAGACAAGCAGGTTGCACAGGAGTCATTTCCCCAGGGCTCAAAGCCTTTGCAGAATACAGCCACTGAAAGACCATACATCATGTGGCTTGCTGATCCATCTCTATAAAGACCTGCTCCCCAGCAAGCCAGGGCAATCTTGTTGGTCTCAAACATAACCGAGCAGTCACTAGCAAATGTGATTTTGCTCAGCAAACCTTGATCCATGATGTCTGCAATAGTTTGGAACATTAAAAACAAATGCATCATCTGCCAAATGGCTTTTCTTATATGAATGCCATGGAAATGTACGCTCTTTATTGGTATCCTGTGTTTCATTTGCCATCTCTGAAGTGATAGATCCTTCCTAGGTAATTGGAAAAGAGAATGCCAAGAGTTATCTCATTCTAAACACATTAGGAGCTGAGATAAATCCCAGTCAAGCCAAGCTCATCGCAGATGAAGCACTGCAGAAACAATGCAAAGTTTTCTGGCCACAGAGAAGCATTGGGTCTGACTTTTCTATTCAAACATGCATCAGGATATACATGCACAGAAAACTAAGAGTCCCCCCTGGCAGTCTCTTTCCTGTCACTGCGCATTCACTGTGTGGCAGTGTGTGCTGTGATGGGCTGAAATGGCATCTGCAGAAAGGCTGAAGCCCAAAGCAGACCCAGGAGAGGCTGCTCCTTAAGGAAGGGTGCAGACCTGGATGCACGGTGGGGGAGGAGGGGGTTGGGTTGCATTCACTCATGCAGACCCTAGTGCAGCCTGGTCTTTGTGGGGGGAGCTGCTCTCTTGGCTCATTTGCACACATGATCACATAGTGCTGCATGAAGCCACAAGGGGTGGGCCTCCTTCCTCCTTAATCTTGATACCTACTCTGTCTGAACCAGGAACCCTAAATTCCCTCTGGAACTTACATAGAAAAAGATACTTCCAGGATTTTGTTCCTTTTCAAGTGGAAGTGTAAGATGAGTGGGATCCATTCCCCTGTAAGAGCCCTGTAGCTGACCCCTAAAACAGAACAGGCCCAAAATGCCCTTCTGTATTCCTATTGAAGAACTTTTTTTTTTTTTAATTAAAAAAAGAAAATTGTGTTTTTAATAGTTTTTTTAAAAGGAAATATCAAAGAAAGTGAGGAGAAAAACTGAAAAATACCAGACTCATTGTGCTCCAGCAAATATATAAGTAATTAGTCTTCTATAACAGGAGCAAACCTTTTTTTTTTTTCTTTCTTTCTTTTTTCCCCCTAGATTACTCTGCTTGCACTCACAGAATCACAGAACTGCAGGGGCTGGAAGGGACCTCAAGAGATCATTGAGTGCAACCCCCCTGCTAAGGCAGGTACCCTACAGTAGTCACACAGGTGGGCATCCAGCCAGGTGTTGAGTATCTCTATAGAAGGAGACTCCATAACCACTATGGGCAGCCTGTTCCAGTGCTTCATCATCCTTACCAGCCTGTCAATCCCACACTGTGCAGTGATGGTGGTGGGAGCTGATACCCATGGGCCATGTATGTGCATGAAAATTAGACTCCTGTGTAAATGCTCCTGCAGACTGGAATCCCAACTGAAGAGTGAATACATTACTTTGTTTTCCCAAAGAAGGGATCTTTACCACAACTCTTCATCCTATCAGCCTCAGAGGATATCATTGTCTGAGATGACAAGCAAGCCATATTCCAGATGTCCAAAGTATTCGACAGAGGATGTTTATTAATGACCTGGGGGCTGAAGATAAACAGGCTGCACAAAAATATCTGCAGTGATACAATGGCAAGGTTGACCTTTGTGTTCCAGAGGTGTGGGTAGTGCTCTGATGGGATACACAGGCTGCAGTGTGGCTCAGGCTTAGAGCTTCTCCTTGTACACTCTTATATGTAGTAACATACGGCAGTGCTGCAGAGGGGGAATACAGATCTGCTGCAGAAGTGTCTTCTCCTACTGTCTGCTACATGATCAATCATAATGAGAGAAAATTCTGTCCTCATCCCTCATGTCCAAAGGAGCAACCAATCGATCTTCATTTAACAAACGCTGCCACAAGGACAAAGGGAGGTGTTACCTTTTGGACACCCATCATTTAAACACCCATCACAATATTTCTGCTGTAGTGACGTCCCTGTGAATGTGGTAACCACAGTAAAAGAACTATTCCATTTCCTTAGCTTCAGTGGTGATAGATGAGTGAAGAGAACTTCAGGAACCTTGATCTTAGCTGAGACCCTCACTAAGAATTAATAATAACTGCACAAGCCAGGAGTCATTATCCCATAAGGATATAACAAACCATCTATCTTGCACATCTACGAGAAGTGTCTTGCTCCTGGGTTCTGGGTTCCGACAGTATAGGGTTAACATGACCTTCATTTTCCAGACATGCTGAACCCAACACCCAAACATCCAACAGTTTTGAATAGAGTTAAAAAAAGAAAGGTAAAAATAAACTGATGGAAATGCTTGGCAAACAGAAAAGTACAATGGAATGACCCTCTTGGGAAAACTGCATATTTGACCTCTTCAAAATCCTAAGAAACATACTTCCCTGACTCATCAACCCTTTGTATCATTTACCTGCTGTCTGCAGCCTTCCCCGGGCTAACAGGAGGCAGCTGGAATTCAGCAGCATTTGCATTTGTTCTAACCCAATAGCTCCCCATTTTTTCTGGTGCCTTTAACTCGTCTAGAATAAGCAGTTTCACGTTTGGCTCAACCAAAGGCCTGTCGTTTCAGAGACCAGTTTTTCCAGACTGCTTGCACATCACCAGCTTAGGGGCCCCTCAGCAAACATGCCATTTTGTCTGCAGTCTGTAGGGTGTTTACCCAACCCATTTCTTGGGCTCTCCCAGGAGGAAGTGCTGAACATTATCATCAGTTGACACAGGTTAACTCTGCTTAATGCATCCCCAAAAGAGGCATTACGAACACACACATATCAGCTGGCATTAAGCAGGAAAATAACTCAGACCCCCACTGCAAGCCTTGTCCAGCTGTATTCATGCTTTACTACAGCGGTTACCTCGAGGTCAAAAGTTGAAGAAAGAAGTTCTTAGCATTGTATTTATGATGTTCTTATTGGCAGTGAGCTGAGCTGGCTGGATCATTGAAGTAATCCTTGAATTCACAGAGTGGAAACTCCAAAAGGCTGACAAAGTTCTTCTATTTAATCCCAAGGAATGCTTTTTGTTCTGAACCAGAGTTGTCTAAGGCATTACAAATGATACCAAGAGGCTTCCAGTTCTAACACAGCAGCCTGGTAGTTCGAAGAGAGATGATCCAAAATGGAGCTGCTCAGAACTTTTCAACTATTTTTTTTTAACTGTTACGTATCAGCCTTTCAAAATGGAAGGCTTTAATGGAAATACATCAGTTTGGGCCAAATAAAGATTTGCAGCTCTGCAGTAGGTTTGGTAGTCGGTCGATCCTGTTCAAATGAAAGAATGGTTTCAGGTCTCTGTTTTCCTTTATTCAGAGCAAAGATTGCTCTGGAAATGCCGCATTTCAGGCAACGGTTTGAGATTTCTTTTTGAAATCTTGACAACATCACCACACTGGAAACATGGCGACAAACAGTGTCCATGTTTTGGGGGATCTTGAGCAAGAGCTGAGGTGTCAGGAAGGAGCAGCTCCTGGACAAATGTCCCTGTGCCGTTATCCAGGAAAACACTCCAGTATATAGCCAGAGCCCACACGTTTGGGTGAGGAAGTTCCAGGTACACATCTACTGAGATCCTGGCTTTTCTGAAGCCAACCACAGCACCACAGCAATTCAAGTTTGGGGATTTTAGGTTCCTTATGGGATTCTATTTCTTTTCTCATGCTCAATGTTGTGTGACATTGAACATTGCTGTTTGGAGGAGCCTGTAAGACTGCCACTGGGGGCCTGGTTGTCCTTGGAAACAAGCTGTAATCTCAATGCATTTCCAAATGAACAAGAAATATTTGGAGGTGGAATCGAAGAATCTGTGTGACAGAAAGCACAGCCCCTAACCTTGTGCTTTAAGTTTCATGAGGAGGTGAGGAAAATCTTTTTCTGATGAAACAAAAAATACCAGCAAAGAACATCTGCAACATCCCCAACAGAATATGGGCCTCTCTGTAATTAAGTCTTTCCTGTATGCTTAAAGATGTGCAAAGTGAGAGGGTCCCTGGCATGGCAGTAGTGATGAATTTTCTTTGGCAAAATGCCTTTTGAAGTGGATTTTAGCTCATAAATGATTATTTTCCCTACAGACAGCTTTGAGCCTTGGTAGAGTAACCTCCAGCAAACAGGAAAAAGGGGCACCTTTCCTTGGAATAGATTAGTAGTGGTTAGTTAGGACAGAAGCACAATGAATTGGTTAGACAAATCTCTTTCACTCTGTGGCTGGGTTCCAAGACTCAGTGTTTTAAAAGGGAAGCACAGCCCTGCTGTCTGTGTTTGCACTCCAGATTTAAATACAGCAGCACTCATCCAGGCTAGTAGCTATGCACCAGGTGAAGGTCAGAGAAAGCTCAAATTTTGTGTTTAAATAAATGCAGGTACATTTTGTAATGAGCTTATCTCTGGCTTTCCAAAGGCTGGCATGCACCATAGCAAAACTCCAGGGTATGGGTGTAAAGTACATGGGGCAGGACGCAGCTTCAGAGCAAGAACACTGGAAATCTCTTTCCCAAAGACAGAAAGACATTAAGGGAGAATGCTGGAATATTTGGCACTTGTAATGTTAGAGTTCTGTGTCTTAAGGGATGCTGCATTATTGCACAGGGTTTGCCACAGCAGAAGGCAGTGAGTTGTGACAGTATTGTTCAACTTGTTCATTTTTTATTTTCTCTTTACCTGTTTAGCAGAATTAGTTTATACTGCCATTAATCAGGAATGAGCTGTTGCTCTACAGTTACGTGGCAGGATGACTGTTCCTCATGGGAACCAAGGTCCGCCTCTGCCTGCACTGCAGACTAGGCCTTGGCAGAAATATCTGGGAAGCTGAACTGGAAGAGAAAGTGCAACACGCAGTGCACTGAGTCAGAACATCTGTCAGGACTCAAAATTCTGAGAGGGTGATCTGAGGGTGAAAGATCAGCCTGCACCCTCCTGAGGCACTGCCTCTCTTTGGGCATCTGTCCTGCTTGGACCCAAATGCCAACGCTGGCAATGCAGCCATGTGGTTCCTCAAACTCTCCTTTTCCAGGTTGCAAGGAAGGCTGACTCTCTTTCTGACTCTTCTTGCTTTGCTACGGGTGGTTTTAGCATGAGTTTTCTCCACTGCCAGGAGCTCCCACTGGGCTATGCAGTGCAAAAACTGGGCTTCGTGTGCTCCCCTTGCAAAGGGGAAAACAGCCATCTGTTACAACACCCAACTTGGGCACTTTAATTTGATGTCTGCATCCTGTCTTTGTTTTTGTTTCATCTGGGACAAATGAATTGCCTTAGAACGGTTCTAGCAATTGGATCTGTTTTCAAACGTTGACATAACTAAGATGGGAACAACATTCTGCAGGAGAAATGTAAGACTGGCCAACCCAAAAACCCTATCATGAAGGTCTTGCCCTTTTTTTAACGACAAAGCACTGTCCCTTTAAGTCAAATACATCTTGGTTCATAGCACTATTAGCAAATGACTTTTATGTTTAAAAATCTAACACTCCATGTAATTACTCCATCATCCCTTACAGCCAACTCCTCATCCCACCTTTTTATGAGCCATCCATAGATACAAAATGATTTATCCAAGTAGCACCATGTTATAAACTTGGTCACATGGAACTGTTGATGAGGGATATCCATAAAGTTTAATTACAGCATTGATTCTGCTAAAATATTAACTTGAAGCTGGCTATAGAGTGCTCCACTCACTACAGATCAAATGAAAGTATAAAATGTCCTGTACTTTAAAGATGTGCAGCATGTACTTTTCAAGTGGTAATCTACAGGGAAAATCTTTCATTGCCTCCTATAAAGATAACCTCTTGTATTAGGATTCAACGTGAAGAGTTATAAAAGTCAGAGACAGAAAGGAACTATTAATTCACCTCTTGTTTCTCTGCCAATCTGAGTTTCTTCCAGAAAATGTATTATTGAACGTTATTAGTATAGGTAAGCTAATGGGGATTCCATAACTCTCTTTGGAGGATGTCATCCAAGCTAATAGACCTTGGCTTTGGAAAAAGCAGTTCTGACATTTAATCTGCAGCTTCTTTTTTTTCTGTTTCACCTCATTGCTTCCAGCTATACCTGCTTGAATCAGCTTGCATGTTGGCTCCCCAGCCCTGGCGTTACACAATTTCCAATAGAGAGCCTTTCTGTCATTGTCTGACTAGCCCAGGCACTTGGATCAGTTCTTTAAGACAGGCTCAGGGATTCAGACACAGCTGTCATGGAGGAAAGCAGTAATGGACCACAAGATTCAGCCATATAGCTCTCATCTATTATTGTGGGTGTCACGTAGCTACCACTCCAATCTGGCTTTGAGAAACCCAGCTTTGTTTCTTCCTGTCATTCCACAGAGGACACATCCCTCTCAGCCTCCAATTTGATTGTCTTGATTTTTTTTCTGAATCCCCTCCAAAGTTTAAATATTTGCCTAACCTCACTGTCAATCCAATGACCAGGACAGCTTCGCTTAAGGTGACTCTTAATGTGGTGTGTTTTGTGAATGGGTACTTGTATGCACAGACACATCAGGGTACCTGCACAAATCTATATGTGCAAAGCATGAGTGCATAGAGTTTGTCTTACTTGTATCTATAACCACGTTAAACTTCTTTGGACAGACAGTGGTGAGAGGGATCTCTTCATTTCCAAAAACACCTGTTTTTTTCTTCTTCAGGGAATAGCAGGTGTTGGACTATCTAGGATGAAACCCCAGGATGTTTAAGCCAATAACACCAGAACTGTGATGACCTTTCTGCCTGTTTTGCTATTGCTATTGCTCCTGAGACCAGATCAGTTTTGCTTCTTGTATCATCAGTCTCCTTTAATGCTTGTCTCCAAGGCTTCCAGTCACTCATCTGTCTACTGGTTTGAAAAAAACATGGCTATCCTAATAGTGAAAAAAAACAGGTTGGAAGGAGGGACAGAGGCAGTGAGCAACATCCAAGTGTTGACTTGGGTTCCACCTGGTCCAGGTAGATGAGCTTTGTCTTTCAGTTCAAATAACACAGTTACTTTAGAAGGCAGCAGAACAGTCACAGAGTGCTAATCAATCTCTAACAAATAGGTGTTAATGTTCTTGAGTTTGCCTCCCTGCAGAAAACTGGTAATGCTCCAAGTTGGAGACCAGCACTCCTCTACCAGCTAAGACAGGAGTTACTAGCTTCAGGGCAGTGAATCAATTGGAGTGAATTAACCTCCAGAGGTGGTTGTTCAAACAGCCTTTTCTCAGAATTGAATTTGCTCATCTGAATACAGAATTAATCCTTCAGATAGTCATATGCAAGATTATAAGCTGTCACTTCTGATTCCTCCTTCATAGCACCTTCCAAATTTGGTAACATCTGTTCACCGAGGAACTTATTATGTCACATGCAGATGGATGGTCAACCAGCTGTGGCTTTGAGATGATAAACACCTCTTGTCTCTGATGCAGCCAGCAGAGGGAAACACCACTGCAAGCAGCAAGACATAACAGGAACTGGGTGCTCCTGATGATGTATCAAATGTGACATGTATATGAAATCCAGGTATATTAATCTTGCAGTAGACTGCAGCAGCATGTCCTTGCTGCTGGCAGATTTCAATAACGCAGTACAACGTCACAGGCATAATTCAGAGCTACTTAGACTCATATTCTTGAGTTTTACCTAATGGCCTCAATATTGGATCTAAAATGATTTCTAGCAGCCAGAGAAGATGCACTGAAAACAAAAGCTGTTTGAGTAAGTCCGCAGCAGTTCCTGCTGTAACGACACACTCATGGAAATAAGCTGGCAGATGACAGGCTCCCACCTCTGGAGCAGAAAGGTTGCTGCTTTAATGAAACTTTTTAATTGTCACGGCCATCTCCTCCCACCCAAAGCAGACACTGAATAAACATAGGGTGTCATCTCATCCTTCCTACAGACACAGAGCCATTTCGGAAAATCAATGGTGATAATTAAGAGAGCTCTCATTCCTTGCTTTTACCTGCATTCTACTTTCCACACCGAGTGTATTGACTAAATGTCTCTTCCCAGAAGGTTATGTCTACAGGCTTTCTGCACACTGCGCCAACAACACTGCTTTTTAGAGGCAGGTGCTGCTGCTCACATGCAAGCATTTTCCTTTAATGTTTGCAGTACAAGCCCTGTGGGGTCTGAGCACTGGAAGAAGCTGGCAAGAGATATTCTGTCCTCAGAAGTCTTCCGGTCTCTGAGACATATAAAACTTGGCCAAGGTAGAAGAGGTGATGTAAGTTTTTCCAGTCACGGGCACGAATGGCAAACACAGGTCTTCTCTGCTAGGCTGCCTGTCTCCCAGACTTACCCATGGACAGCCCATAGTAGCATCCCCCTTCACTGTCCTGGAAGCAGAAACTTTCCTGCTCTGAGGGGCCAGGTCAGCCATTCTATCAAAATAAACAAACAAAACCCCTCCTGGATGCGTAAATCTCTAAAGAACTGATGAAGGCTTGTTGGCCCAGCTGTCCCCCTCTATTCCAGCTGCTCTGCACGGTCCCAGCGATGCTCACATTACATCACAACGTGACACCCAGCAGATGGGGCTCAGCGGTGAGTCGGGCTCCCAGTACTCAACCGCTGAAGAGTAATCTTCCTGAAGAGCTTCTTTTTACCTTTCAATCACTACTTGACCCAAATGAGGAGCTTTTGCTGTCAGCAATACTTCTTCGTGCATTATAGTATCATTCCTCGAAGTTTTTTCTTTGTGCCTTTCAAAAATTGTATTTATTCATCAGAGATTTATAGCTCATTTTTTTTTTCCCACAGAGGCCTAGGGAGGTGTTACAGGAATTACCAGTGACACGTGCTCCAGTAAGTGCAGAATGTGCCACTTCATACTTAAGAACTTCATACTGAAGAGATTGTTGTAGATATTGAACTCAGGCTCCCATCCCATAAGTTCTTTACCACGAGAGTGGTGAGGTGCTGGAACAGGCTGCCCAGAGAGGCTGTGGATGCCCCATCCCTGGAGGTGCTCAAGGCCAGGTTGGATGGGGCCCTGGGTAGTCTGGTCTGGTATTAAATGTGGAGGTTGGTGGCCCTGCCTGTGGTGGGGGGTTGGAGCTTCATGATCCTTGAAGTCCCTTCCAACCTGGGCCATTCTGATCACTGCAGCCTGAACCTCCCATGATCTGAAGCACATTTTTCTGCATGGCATCCCAGGATGCAGGAAAGAAAAGAATTTAAATGATCAGTCCCTGCCCGAGACACAGCAAAGACTTCAGTCTTCTTCAGCTGAGTGCCAGGCCTGTAACATCAGTTCACTTTCTCTCTCTTTCCTGGTATCATGTATAACTAATTAACAGCTGTAAAGAAGGAGAAATTGGCACATGCACCCAACTTCAACTTGCAAACATTGGGAACGGATCCAAGCTGTTCAACCCAAATAACCCTGGATCTATAGGCAAACTTAGCAGATGATGCCTAAAAAGCAAGAGGGATTTGTGAACCGCCTCAGGAGATAGCTCGGAGCAACTGACATTTCTGCTGGAGGATTTGAACAGTGCTGCTGGTTTTGCCCTTTGGGTCATTAGGCCGTGACTAAGTGACAGATAAAAACTAAACCATGCAATGGCTGTTGCATACTGGGGCTGAGCGACTCGGCTGAAAGGCAAATGTCAAAAGGAGCACTGAGACAGAGCAGCTGCTGCGCTGCATCATTCCTCCTCTCATGCAAGAGCCAGGGCTCCTCAGCTCATCTTCCCATGTGTGCAGCCCACAGCTCTGAGAGCAGCTCCCACCTCTGCTCTGTGCTCCTCCTGAGAGGCTGCAGCTGAAGCCCTCTCCTCCAGTGAATAGAAAACTCCTTTTAATTTCCTGCCTACAGCTATTTGGGGCCACTCGATGCACATTTGTTCTGCTGCCAATGCTTGCCTTTAGCTTACATAAGTTTTCTCTTTGGTGTTTATCTATCTCCTTGATGCATTAACGCCTCGAATGAATTGCCTCTCATCCATTGCTTTACCAGACTAAAATGGCCAGATTCGTTCAATTCCCTCTCGTGGCACACGTTTGCTTCTCCTTCCAACATCTCCTGTTCCATGAGGAAATGAACAAAACTGGCTCTGAGGAATTTCAACAGGTACATCCCCCACCCCTACCGTTTTGCTTCCAGAAGAACCTGCTGTGCTTGCTCATGGCTATTTCCCAAAGGACCTTCCATTCCAATACCACTCTCTGCTTCTTCCAACACAAACAGTAATTTCCCATGTGGCTCTTCTATCAAAAGTGTTGCTGAAGCCCAGACAGATTAGATCTAAAGCATTTCCTATGTCTAAAAAAGCCCGTGGAGTATTTTGTTTGCTCTCTTATTATTTTTCTTTCCTTATCACCAAAAACTACCAAGCTAGTCTGACCCAAGTGACCTTAGTGAAGCCTGTTACATTTTTATCACATTTTTTCCTTTACTTCTGTGTCTTCAGTCTTTCCTGAATTCCTGTATGCTCAGTCCCCAGACAGTCTCTGTTACTGTATAGCCCAGCTTCAGGACGTTTGACATTCTCCCTGGTTTTGAGCACCCTCAAGAAATAGGATGGCTTTAGGATGTCCATGGAAGCCAGAAGCAAAACCCAGAGTTGGGACCAGATCATAGAACCACTGCAGTTGGAAAGACCACTAAGGTCATCTTGTCCAACCATCAACACATGCCTGTGAGCCCTCTAGACCACGTCACTCAGTGCAACATCTACCAGGTGTGTTAAACCCAGGACTCACTACCCCTCTGGAAACCTCCACATTTAATGGGAGCAGTTTTCTGCATAACATTCCCTTTGCTCAGTGCACTCATGAAGAAAATGATGCCTGAACATGGCATGAAAGTACTCCAAGTGCAACACGGAGCAGTTCGGTCCCCACTGTCTGATCCAGGCTGGGCTCCAAACTCTGCTGGTCTCCCTCTGGAAATAAGGTCCCTTTCCCCATTTAGCTGGAAGGTAGCTATGGCAACATCACACAAAGACATCTCAATGCCAGGCCAGCCCCTGTCTGCAGTCAGACACTGCTTGTTGGTGCTCAGACTGTGCTCCATTTGGACAAAGAGGTGGTTATGAGTTAAGATGAGTCCCTGGCTGGAAGCACCCAGTAGCTGGAAGCAAAGTGATGCTGCTGCCCTGACCAATGGGGCATTCCGGGGGATGTTCACGAACATGTCTTGTAACGGGTAATAAAGAGGCAGTGGAGAGGACAGAAGAAAATGAATGAGCAGAGGCTGCAGCAGCTGTGGGGTAGCTTACTGGGGAGTGTTGGGCTCTCTGAGTTATGTCTCATCTGTCTGGGAAAGCTATGCTGATTCAGCTTTCCTTTTTGTCTCAGTGAACTGCCTGATGGCCACAAACAGATTGTTTTTCTTCTCAATGGAAGTAGTACCTTTTTTTGTTTATTTTTTTTTTCCATGGAGCTGGGCTTCCCTGCTCTGCACCATAAAAACAAAGGTTCAGCCACCATAAAGCTCAGTCAGGAATCCATCAGCCTGCACATGTGCCATGGTGCCCATGGAGCTTATTTGTGGAATGTTTGGAAAGCTGACAGGAGAAGTCATGTTGTCCAGAGAAGCTGTGGGTGCCCCATCCCTGGAGGCATTCAAGGCCAGGATGGATGGGGCCCTGGGCAGCCTGATCTGGTGGGGGGCAAACAGACTGTGGCAGGGGGGTTGGAACTGGATGAGCCTTAAGGTCCCTTCCAACCCAAGGCATTTTATGATTCTGTGACTCTATGATGATTTTATGGAATCTGAGAGCTGATAGTGTCGTAAGGGCTGTGCCAATGGCCCTGTGCTGCGGAAGTGTGCTGGGGACCACCAGCACCACTGCCAAGTTGCTGTCTGTTTTCATCTAGACCATGACAATCTGCTCCTGTGTTTGTCCCCAGTGACATTTTTCTCCTCTCCTCTTTTGAATTTCTGACGCCAGTCTTGGGGATGATTCTAACATGGTCTTCTGGGCAGAGCTTTCCGTAGCTCTCTGCTCTTCCATAGCTCTGGCTGGAGCAATCCCTGAACATACCTGTCAAGAAGACCAATAGCAGTGGGTGAAGGAGATGTCTGCCTTCCTGGCTGAATGATGATGGATATGAGGTCTAGTCCAGCAAGCATTCCTTTCTTTCTCCTCCATGCTGTTGCCACTTTTCCTCTGAGCAAAATCCTGCTTCACCCTGAGCTACAAGGAATGGCACAGCATCCCTAACCACATGGAGGCTGCAGAGCCAGCAGCCTGGTGCAGGGCCATCTGTCTGGCGTGGTCAGCCCCGTCACCTCCTGAGGACGAGCACCCCAGACAGACAGACAGCTGGCAGGCAGCCTTGCTGCTTCCACCTGCCTTCCCTGCTCACACAGGCTGTGTGTTTAACATACGTGATGACGATATGTGGTTTGGTCTGGGGGACCATGCATGAATGTGAGGAACTAAAAAAAAAAGCCTGAATAGGGTGCAAGCAAATAGCTCATGTTATCTATTTGCTGCTGCAGAAGGCTGATGTAGCAGCAACAAGCAACAGCTGTAGTAAATACTGAGGTTCTTAGGGCCTTTTCCTGTGCTGGTCAGATGAAAGGGGGGAAAAGGAGATCTGGAACTTGTAGACCTGAATAACTTAATGGTCATGATCTGTACTTTGAAGCGAGATAATAAAAGACATCTTTTAATGCTATTCATTTCAGGAGCCTTTGCTCTTCAGCCAGGATTTTTCTGCCTGCTGGGAACAGCCCGATGGAAAAATTTTTAAAGCGTTCAGAAATCCTGTCTGAGATTTTTACTTTGTTCTTTACCTCTGAGGTTTATGTAGCATTGGTGCAGGCTGATCCATCCGACAGAATAATAAATATCAAGAACCTTCAGGTCACAAGTTGCCAACCCAGAGCTCAGCTGATTTCTCATTAGCCCTAGGTGCTGCACCAGAACAGTCTGAACAATAGAGAGTTTCAGAAAGTCAGCAAGAACTTCTCTGTCAGGATCTTCCCATCTCCTGAAGGTGCCAATGATCAGTAGAAGCATCCAGGGGTGATTGTTCAGTGGCACATCTTGGTGATGGACTACTCATCAATTCTGCATGCTGCAACATCTGACTTTGGATTCTGGGGGACATCTAGGGACCCCATACGTAGGTATGAGAGCTGAGTTCTCACAGAGTGGTTTAAGGTAGCTTGAAAAGCCAAGAGATGCCCAAATGAGGCAGGAATTATCTTTTAGGTATCAAAGAAGTACAACACGACCTTGGAGATAAGTGCCTGCTACAGCAGAGGGAGGGCAGGGGCACATCTGCCTTCCCAGACAGGGCAGGTTTCGGTGTATGGTGGACCTAGCTAAGTTCATGTCCGTGGACAGCCAGTGGAGTTTTGATTCTTCAGAAAACCAGAGGTAAAATTCTGAGTGGCCTATGCACTTTGGGTACCTCCAGAGAGAAGCAGCAGCCACAGAGATATTTTCGGGCCTGCAGACCTAAACTTGAGTAAGAATGAAACCCCAGATCCCACCTGGATTCCTGCACCTTTTGCTGGGGTTTTGCCTTGATTCTTTTCTTTGTTGGAGGCTAAATGCAGGCCATCTCGTCTCCCTTCCAGATGTATTGCTATACTACTTCTTCAATTTTTAATGAAGCCAAGATGCAGTTTTTCCAAAGAGCTTCTGAAAATCAATAGCACTCTTTTGCAATGATATATTTTTACAGCGGTAGGTCAATAAGGAAGAAAAACCCAAAGCCTCCAGGGACAAAGCTGCCTTCTTACCTGAAGTGCTGAATTTTATATGACAAAGTTCAGGAAGATAAGTGATCGTATGAATAATTTGGAGGATGTATGACCGCCACATCACCCGTTTCAAAGAGCTCTGATACATGTTCTTCAGGGTTATTAACTTGATTCTCTGTAACAGTGATTTATTTGGAGGTCAGAGGCATTTTAATAATTTTAGTGCAAGAGAATTATTGCCCTGAATTTCTTATAGCAGTTCTTATGCTGTTATTTTTTGTTATTCTGTTTGAAAGCCAAAGCCAAGTGGTGAATAGGAACAGTGGGGTATCTTTTAGGCAACCTGTTATTAAACCCAAGCATTAATATTCAGACTTGCCATGTGAGACTAAGTAATCATTTCAAAAAATATGTGAAACTCTCCTGTAAATTTTTATTAGTAATAAATCACGTTTTTTCATTTGTTTGGGAATGCTTTGTTTGATTAAAAAGTCAGCAGCTAAATTAATCTGATTGCAGTTTGGGAATGCATGTAAAACTCCTACAGCTTGTGTCTGCTTCCATTAATTTCAGTGGGATTGAAAGACATGGACGGGCTTTTCCTAAATTTGATAGTTCCCTGAGATGGAATTTGTGTTTGTGAGCCATCACTCATGCTGGTTTTCCAATGCTAGTTGCAGGAAGGAAAAGCAAAGAGGAGAAGCATACCCATTTAGCTATCAAATTTAGGCACTTCCACTGAAAGGTGGAGCATCTCCTGACGTTCCCCATGTGGAGAAGGGAGAACCACACCATTAGTTGAGGTGAGGGGCTGATGAAGAGGGATTCAGAATGGCTAGACTGGCCTTCTCATGCTGAACAATCTCCCTTCTCCTGCCCTTCCCAGCAGATTCCTGTAAGCTCTGAGATTTCCTCTGCCACTGCCGCTGTGAGCAGCCATGGCAGCTGTTGACTTGGACTGTATTCACCCGTCCACTCAAGGGAGTCTCTGAGGATGTGTGACCTTGGAGAAAGCCCTGCCAGACCTCTCTCATCCCGCCCCCACTTCCCTCTGCCCCCTCGGACAGATGTTGTCTGCTCTGAGCGCCTTGTTGATACCGAGAGGCTCGGAGCCTTCACGAGCTATTTTGGGATTTATCTGACAGACTTCCCCATTTTCCTGTTTCTCTCTAAGACTTTTATCACCAGTTTAGGTAAAAGCCTGTCTTTCTCTGCTTTAAAGCCAGATAAACAATGGTCTAATAACTCTGCTATTCCATTATTTTTAGTTTATACTTCTCCCCATATCGTTCCTGCAAGTAAAAATCACTGCCCTGTTAATGACATCTATTGTAAGCCTTCGGATCTTATTTATTAATCCTGCTGTCCTAGGACAATTGGTCTTATTTTTGTCGTTTTTATCCTTCCATATTTTGCAACCTTTATTGTCCTTTTTTATTCTCCTATCACTTTTCTCCAAAGCTTTCAGGCAAAAATAGGCTTTGTGCACTCATGAATCACCCCAGAAACTGAAAAGAAATGGCATTAGAGACTGAATTGAAGGATAATGTTGGAATTTGGTTCTTTGTTTTCCACTTCTGGCATAAGGGCCTCAACAGGCAGGAACAAATTACACAACAAATCCATCTTGTTTTAGCTGTCTTTGAAACGGGGAGAATGCTTGCCAGTCTGTTATTGCTGCTCATTTCATACATAACACCTCGAGCAGCCTTGGGCGAAGGGCACTGGACAAGAATATAGCTGGGCCTAGGAAAAAACTGTGCAGAAAATAGATGGCGAGCTGGATGACGGGAGGGATAATGGGATGTCTCAGGTGAAGGCTCAGGGAAAATGCCCATTGACACAGCTCACAGGCACAGATACACCACATGGGCTCACAAGAGCTTGAGAAGAGCAAATGGTAAAACTGAACTTTTGGAGGGGCTTGTTTTTCCCTAGAATAGTCAGGCCCTTACTTTGTCTTTAACACAAAAAACTTACTGTAGGAAAACTCTTTGCCACTCAACAAGTATCTAGAACCACTTCTAGCCTCATGAAAGCAATGTTTTCTTTCCAAAAAGTCTAGTTTGCTTTTATTTTCTTCACTGAGCTTGGGACCACGATGGATGTGAAGGCACACGTGAGACAGGGAGTAAGTGCAGCAAGCATTCCCACAGCAGTACAACAGGGCAGAAAGGGGGAAGATAAAGGATCCTATATCCAGGAGAAATCACATTCATCTGGAAGCAACAAGCAAGTGTGAGAACAATGCTCTGTGCTTTATCTAACAGCAATGCCTTCTCATCTCCTTTACAGAATAGTTTCAGTGACCAACTGGGCTGTGTCCTGGAAAACCATATTAGCAGATTAATTAGTGATGGATTTTTAACAATAGCATCGAAGATATGCACAGGAGAGAAAGATCAGGCAGTTGAATTGAATTATTATACTCGCATAGATTTTTAGATTGACTACTTTATGCTTTTGATTAAATTATTATAATTTATGTTCTTTTCAAGTAGCAATTTTCTCTGAGAGATTATTTTCCCTTGACCTATCTCCATGTAGAATTATTTCCATGGCAACAGCTTGAGTCATTTGAGAAAGAAACAAAAATATGAACTTCCGTTACCGCTGGGTTAGAAAACTAGTTTGATTTTAAGGCAAAAATACAGAAGATTTTGGTCTTATGAATGATAGCTATATAAAAAGGAAATTCAAACTCAATCTTTCATCATTTCTTTTAGCAAAAATGTTATTTCCAAAGGAGGGTTATAAACATACTATTAACATTAGACCTAATAAATCTAGCATCTCTCCACTTGAAAGTGTCTTTGAAAGTAATGGGACATAAAAGCTCCATTCCTTCTCCTGAGTCAGCAGACTGATAAATCAATACATAACAACAGCTATTTGGTATTTTCTTGTTATTTCCTCAGTGCTGGAGTATGTAGATAAGTGAAATGTTTTAAGTGTAAGGCATAAATTAGAAAAATTAGATAAGCCAAGAGGGACAGATGACATTCACCCTGGGGTTTGTGAGGGACTGGCTGACACCTCCTTGAAACACCAGCAGTGGTCTTGGAGTGCACAGTGGTGGTGGAAGAGGAGATTTCAGCAGGCTGGAAAAGAGAAAATAACAGAAGGAAAGGGGAAAAGATGTGGACAGAGAGAATTACAGACCAGGCAGGCTTGCTGTGGCACCCAGAAAGGTTCTGGCATGAATTATTCGTGGCTTAATAAACTCCAGCAGAAAAAAAACCACACAAATATATCACAAGTAGAGTTTTCCTAAACAAATAATATGACTTCAGTGTGATTCCTTTCTTTGGCAGGGTAAACAGTCCAATGAGCAGCAGAGGAGCAGCTGATGTGCTGCATCTTGACTTCAGAGACCTTTTTGCCACTGACATTTTATTATAGAATCATTAAGGTTGGAAAAGACCTATAACCATCCATCTACCACCAATACTGCCCACAAACCATGGTCCTCAGTGCCACATCTCCACAGCTCTGGGGATGGTGACTCCACCACCTTCCTGGACAGCCTGTGCCAATGCCTCACCACTCTTTCTGAGAAGAAATTTTTCCTAATATCCAACCTGAACCTCCCCTGGTGCAACATGAGGCCATTGCTTCTCATCCCATTGCTGTCACCTGAGAGAAGAGGCTGACCTCCACCTTGCTACAACCTCCTTTCCAGGAGTTGTAGAGAGAGATATGTCCTTATTCAACATCCAAGAAAGAACAAAAGATTAAATCATGATGAGGGGGGTGTTGAAGTGCTTGAAAATTTGCACCAAAGGCAAGATGTCAATAGTTCACTCTCTGAATATTTTTTTTTTTTTTCAGAATGGTTATGGAGATTTTAGTTAATATTTTTTTCACTACCACTTCAGACAAAGGAGTAGAGGACAGACTTCCATTTGTGGAGTGATTAGGTTATTGGAGGAAAACTTTCAAGCCTGCTTGAGGGCAGCAGCAGTACTCAGAGTAATCTGTAAGTTAGAAGATAAACACCATTAATTAAATTCAGTAACATACCAAATTTGGGAAGAGAGGAGCAAATGAACAAATACAAAGCTGGCAGCAAAACAGCCAAACCAAGCCTTCACCAGGGGGTCTCTGGATATGCTTGTTCCTGCCCAGAAATGGGCTGAGAGGAGGAAAGCACTGTTATCATCACCTGTGTTGCATGGTGCATGCAGGGGAAGGCTGGGGGAAGATGCAGCTGGATGATGTTGTCCTCTGCTGTCTGAAAGTTTTCCTTTTATTCATATGAGTCTCTCTTCTCCATCACTCAGATGTCAACAGAAGAGATCTTGGAAGCAGAATAGGTGCCAGGAAATGTGTCAAACCCACACACTTGCCCTGGTGAGGTCCTCTTGGTGCGAACTCCCCAGTTGGAAGGCATCTTGCCCAGAGAGGTGGTGGATGCCCCATCCCTGGACACACTCAAGGTCAGGCTGGATGGGGCTCTGAGCACCTGATCAAGCTGTAGGTGTCGCTGTTCATTGCAGGGGAGTTGGACTAGATGGCTTTTATGGGCCCCTTCCAACTCAAACGGTTCTATGATTCTGTGTATTTATGTACTTCTGTCCTTTGCTGAACACCCCCAAGGGAAAAGAGAAGCACCAGGAGCAGTCAAATTTGCCTGAAGTCTTCTCAAGGCACTTGCAGGTTTTACCTGGAGCTCCATTAGCACTCCCTCCCATAGATGCAATAGGGTACAGATTCAGCTATCAAGAATGCTGCTTCACAATGTTGTAATTGCTCAATAGTATGCATTGTTCTAAGCATACTGTGCCCCTTGGGCACAGCTGGGGCATACAGCTTCCTCACTGGAAGGCCATCGAAACTTGTGCTATAGGGTCAGTTGGGAAGGTGCAGGCTGTGTAATCCTTGCCAGTAAGCAACGGGAAACAGAACTTCCTGAGGAGCCCATTTAATCTGGTCAGATGCAATTCACTGTGGATGGTTTCATTTCTCAAATCACCACGGATAAGGGAAGGAGTGTCTTATCAGGTTGTAGAGAGCATAACTCTCCTGTAGAATTTTTAGAAACAGATGATCCTGTGTTCACAATAGATCTTTTCTTCTTCTTCTTCTTCAAAGTTTCTTCCTTTTTTGTAAATTTTTGGGCTTGTCTAGAAGCTCTTTTTCTATTCTAATCCTTTAATCTCAGTGTGATAAAGTTCCTCTTAAAAGTTACTGTTAGAAGAACTCTTAAAAGTTGCTTGGAATGCACACAGCCTTTCATAGAAAATACAGCTTGTGTTTATGGCTTCTCACTAGTTTAAATCATGTTGTCCTTTACATGGGGGCCAGAGCAGCATGGCTGTAACTGAACTAAGGAAGCTTGCCCTAACCATTATCAAACTTCCCCATTTTGTGGAACTAGCACGCTGACTACTAGGTACTTTTGGGAAAATATGTTGGCTGTGTGGGAGAAATGTGGACCAGATTGCTTTTAATAACAACTGCTTGTGTTCCTACACAATATTTTGTGTTTTCCAAGATCCAGAAAAAAACATTTATAGGTTAATTGGCATCCCCAGCAGGATGCAATTCTGGTTGAATTGTATTCCCAGCAAAGTATAGTACAGGCTGGTTTTGACCAAAGTCGTATGGTTATTAAAGTAATTTTCTGTGGGGTGGTTATTTGCTGGTTGGCGTTGGTGAGGTTTGTTGCCAGGATGAGGCGTGAACCAGCTGGGGTTGGGATTTGCTGCCCCAGCCTACTGCTTGAGATTGTTCATCTCATGGAAAGCAGGGTCTGTCCTGTCCCTACTGCCCTTTTGCTTTTCTATCTCTTGCCATAGGCTGGAGCGTGAGGACCAAAAGATTTTCTGGCCTTTCTTGGACTCAGTTATTTTTAGGCTGTAAAGTTGAATGGAGATCCTTTCCTCCTCCTCACCATCAAGCTGAATCCTTCTGGGATAAGAGTTTCCTTCGCCTTTGGTCACCACTTCCTCTTGTTTGAGGCTAACAGTCTCATAACCAATAGATTCTTGTGTTTAGGTTTCATGGGAAACTGCTGCATCAGCTGAATATGGAAAGTGGAGTGAGACCCCAGTCAGGTCAGTGATGTGGAAGTGCCTTTACCCACTTCTCCTCCTTTTGTCACATTAATAGCTGAAATTAAACTGCTTTCATGCAAGCCAGGACTCTGGTTCAAAAATAACAGTATTTCATTAGAAAGAGCTCAGTAAGATGAAAACCCGTACTCCTAAACCAGCTTAGAAGCAAAGGGCAACACGCTGTTATCCATGCCAAATGCAAACCAGAAATAACCAGAGCTCACAAAGGCATGAACCCAATCACTCACAGAAAGGAGCATTGTTCTGCAGCCCTGCAGGCAGGGCTATGGGACCTGCTCCTGTCCGCACAGCAGTCCCCCACTTTGGGAAGGAACATGGATTTCTGCATGTGGGGTTTCAAAATGGTGCTTGGAGTTTAGAGGCATTTTCCACAAACAGTCCCCAGGAAACTCAGCCCTTCCAGATGGTTTTTGGCAAACAGGAGGCTGGGTTTCATGTACTCTTGCAGTAGCTATAGGGCCATGTGGGAAAATGGAAAGCACCCATATGCGTTTGTGTTACGTGTGCTGGCTTCAGCAGAGTCTGGATTTAAAGAGGAGCCTTTCAAAGCCAAGGTTTAAATGCAGCATTTAAGGCTGCTTTGTCCAAGAATAGTAAATGTCAAGAGCTGCAGGTTAGTTACAGCAGTCAGACTCAGATGGCAAGTTTCCTTTGTAACACTCAGATTTATGTGACCCCATGTCCTGAGTTCTCCATTGCCAACATTTCTGTGTCCCAGGGACTGTGAATTGCAATGCTGCACCATGATGGTGTGTGCCAGAATGGCAGCTGGCTCTCAGTGGACTCTAGCAGTGGGGCTTTGGTCCTTGGTTTAGTTGCTGTGTATATGAAACTATCTGAAGCACAGCCCAGCATAGCAACTAAATAGGCAGATAAGGCTGTGTGTTCCTGGGACATGTTTAATTACCACTCAAAATAAGTGAAGATGTACTGCAAGCTGCCTTGCCGAGAGACGTTTCTGCTCCTGACTCCTCATGAACCACATCCAAGTGCACCAAGGGGACAGCTCTGCCAAGCCAGATGTTGTCTGACTGTTCCTGAACTATGTCATTCACAACCCTGAGCAATGAACCTTGTCTACTGGCCCTATAGCCTCTGTGGAGGGGTGGGGAGGTATTCCCTGAAGTATCTATTAAAAAAACAATAATATTACAGAGAAAAATCCATCTGTAGAATATAGCATATGGTATCTAGGCTCTGGATCTCGAGGGAGAGGTAAGTAAGGATAAGGTGGAAGGTCTACCCAAGAGGTTGTCTGGGTGAAGTGATCAACCCCATGCCTCAAGACTGCCTCCACCAAGAAGGAAAGAAGGGTGAGCACATCATCTCACTAGAGATCAGCCTGGGGAAACAATAACAGGGCTGGGGGTGAGGCAAGGGGCTCAGCTGAAGTGCATCTACACCAACACACGCAGCATGGGCAACAAACAGCAGGAGCTGGAGGCCACTGTGTGGCAGGCAAACTATGACTTAGTTGCCACTATGGAAACTAATGGAGTGCTGCAATGGATAGCTATAATCTCTCAAAAGGACAGGCAAGGAAAGGCAGTGTCATGGCTCTCTATGTTAGAGGATGTTTCAAAGCTGTCGAGCTCAGGGCTGGGAATGACAAGGTTGAGTCTCTATGGGTAAGGATCAGGGGAGAGCCAACAAGGTGGATGTCTGGTGGGGGTCTGTTATAGACCACTGAACATGGATGAAGAGACAGATGAGCCATTCTAGAAGCAGCTGGCAGAAGTTGTATGATCGCCAGCCCTTGTTCTCATGGGGGAATTCAACTTCCCTGATATATGCCAGAAATACAATACAGTGCAGTCTAGGAAGGTTTCTAGAGCGTGTGGAAGATAACTTCCTGGTGCAGCTGGTGAGAGAGCCTACCAGGGGAGGTGCCCCACTAGACCTGCTGTTCACAAACAGAGAAGGACTGGTAGGAGATGTGGAGGTCACGAGCTGTCTTGGACAGAATGGCCATGAAATGGTAGAGTTCTCAATTCGTGGTGGAGCCAGGAGAGCGGACAGCAAATCTGCAACCCTCTGCAGGGCGGACTTTGAATTGCTCAGGAGACTGGTAGGGAGGGTCCCTTGGGATTCAATCTTGGAGGGTAAAGGGTTTCAGGAAGGCTGGTTGCTCCTCAAGAAGGAAGTCTTAGAGGCACAGGAGCAGGCGAGCAGGTTGTCCCCCTGTGCCATAAGACGGGCCAGCGAAGAAGACTAGAGTGGATGAACAGGGAGCTTTTCTGGAGTCTCCAGGAGAAAAAGAGAACCTACCTCCTGTGGAAGAAGGGATGAGGAGCTTGGAGAGAGTACAAAGAAGTTGTTAGGATGTGAAGGGAGAAAATTAGAAAGGCAAAAGCCCAGCTTGAACTCAACCTGGCCACTGTAGCAAAATAGAACACAAAACTTCTTGACAAATATGTTTACAGTAAGAGGAATGCTAAGGAGAATCTCCTTAGATTCACTGCAAGAGGGTGAGGGGAACTGCTAGCAGTGTAGATATAATGTGGTACCTGGAAAAGAAGTCTCATGCCCAGATGTGCTTATCCTATGAATTTAGGTCCAAAACTCAGTGTAAACTGTGTTTGAGCTGCATTGATGGTGCTTTGCTTATGCCAATTCTGACTTCCCACTTTCTCAAACTGGGAATTATATTCCCGGGTATTAATACACCTGTTGATGTGCTTCTCTTTAGTGTAAATTATCTGCAAAATGATGTTAATTAACTGCTGCAGAGTACCTCTGGATGCTTGTTTGCATCTCAGCAGAAGACAAGCCTGCAACTGCAAGGCTAATAGCAGTTTGTTCATCACGTGTTGGCACTTCTAAAAATGGTTGGCAGTGTTTGTTCAGAAATTGGGAAGGGATCTAATGATCCGGAACTAATCTAATTTGCATGGATATTTTACCTTAAAAGCCACCTTGAACTAAAATTAAACTCTGCAGAGGTGCTTAGGAAGGCAGAGAAGATGAGATTGAGTCAGTGGAGACAAACAGAAAACAACATTTCTCTTAAGGAAGCTGAATTGCTCTCTGGAGGTTCCTGTTTATCACTGCAGATTGTTTAGAGAGCTCGGTACTGCTCAGGTGACCAGCTAGGGTTGTATACTTACTTTTAGCACCCAGTCTGTGTTAAGACTACCTCACTCCAACGAGTGCAAGTTGCTTATCTCCCTCTTGGTCCCAGAGGCTCTAATGGTGTTGTGCTGTCATCACATGGATGGAGCAGTACTCCCAGGTGGCCTGGGTTCAGGTTTTCCCCATGTAGACAGCACCCAGTGTCACCTCTAACTCATGGCTGACTGTAGGTTGTCTCTGTATGTAAAGAGGGCATAGTGTTAAGAGTCAGAGAGTGCATGGGGTTGCATTTAAACTACAGAGTAGACTCTGTTGCTGAGAAAAGCTAGATTTAAACCATTTGTCTCAGTATTTCAGAAAATGTCCATTTGTGTGGCTCCTTCTTTTCTGAATTTAGCTGGAGAGAAGGTTCTGTAGAGCACTGCGTTGGTATTGCTGTACTCCTTCAGCTCCAGCCTGCCCAGCACCCTCATCTGTTGAGCTTTCAGCATTGGCATGGGTACAAGAAACATTTACCACTGTGGTACAGACAACAAAGGAGATCTCATCACCACAGGAGCCAAATGGCCTGGAAAAATAGTTGTTCCCTGTTCAAACATGCAGGCTGCATCTCTGCAAGGAGTCAAGCCAGCCAAGTATAACGTCTTGAGAAAGGTAAAGGATCTGCGTTAATCTTCATCTGTTAGTGAATGAGCCTGCTTTCCTGCAAGCCAGAATTCAGCATTAATCAAATCGCTCACCTTCCTCCAGAGAAAACAACTACACTCATAAACTGCAGAGGGTTTGAGTGCATGTTGGCTTGCAGAACCTGGTAGCAGACATGAAGAGGCCTGTGGTAACAAGCAGCTTCTCCATCTGGAACAAGGTTGCAAGTAACACAAAAGGTGGGGAGCTGCAACAGCCAAAACAAAGAGGAAACTGCAGCTCCCGTTGTGTCCTCAGCCCTCTGTCACTGCACAGAAATGCTCTGTGGGAAGCTGGGTGTTGTAGCAAATGCACCACCCCACTGACTGCCCATCCAACCCATACGTCAACAGCTTGTCTTATGAAGGTCTTAGGGAAGATAGTGCCAAAGGCACTATTACTGAAGTCCAGACAGACAATATCCACTGCTCTCCCCTCATCTATCAGGCTGGTCATTTCATTGTAGAACTTTGTTAAGATGGTTAAGTATGACTTCCCCTTGGTGGATCCATGTTCATTTCGCCTGGTGATTTTCTTGCCCTTCATTTACCTGGTAGTGGTTTTTAGGATCAGCTGCTCCATCACTTTCCCAGGGATCAAGGTGAGGCCGACAGACTTGCAAGTCCTCAGGTCCTCCTGCTTGCCTTCTTTGAAGTCAGCAGTGACTTTTGATTTCTTCCAAGGGACTTACTTCTCTTATTTTATGGGAAAATAAGCCAGCCTTTGCAAAGATTGGGTAAAACAGCATAATGGCTAAAGAGACATCATGTGAGAGAGGGCTTTTCTAGCTTGACCTTGCTGGCATAGATCATGCTTTGGTATCTGAAAATACTTAAGAGATAAAGGGTGCCTCGGGAACCGGGGAGAGAATTATTTTGACTCCAAACTTCTGTGTTTTGACTCCACCCATGCATTCACAAATAACATCTGGCACACCTCTCCTCAGGCGACGTTGGCTTTGCGGGTGCAGAGACAGAGAATAAGATGTTACAGCCCCGATGACTGCCATCTCCTAACGATTCTCTTCTGGCATGACACTGAGCCTGCAGCAGTCTCAATGGCTGGTCTGTGCACTGAGGCCTCAGCTCTGCAGAGAAAATGCCTCAATACACATCTACACAGTAAATGAAGTAAGAACAACAAAGAAAAGAAGATAATTAGGGAAAGCTATCCAATAACAATGCAAATTAGTTCCCCTGCACAAAGACATTCACAGACCCTGGGATTTTGTGTACTTATTTCTTCTATTAAATGTGACATACTGAAATCTTCCCTTTGCCAAAAATGCTCTTCCACTCTCTCTGACCTCACTTAGACAAAAGGGCAGACTAGAGGAGAGATAAATACAGTTTATGAAACACTTGGGACTGCCGCAAAAAAAAAACAGCCATGCATGAAACCTTAATGAAACATATAATATTTTAAAATGCTTTATTTTGCTGGAGCCTCTGAACAATTGATTGCCAGTAACGTTCAAAAGTTCACTATTTCTCTGTCAATTGTTCCTGTTCTTACCAGGAGCTGAATCTCTCCCTCCATGCTATCCTTGCTGCTTCCCCTGTTTCCTATTTGCATCCAAACTTGCAGCACCAACTGGCTAATGTAGGTGAAAAGATACCCTAAATGTACCTTTGCTGTAGGTTACAGGTTAAAAACAAACAAACAAACAAACAAACAAAAGGACTGTTTCTTGAAACAACATGGGGGTGTTTGCACAGTGTGGAAGGTCTCTGGCAGGTCATCACACAGCCAGTGCAGCTTCACCCACCACAGCTGATGAGGCACTGTATGAAGATCATCAGGGTCAGTTAGCAAGAAGCAGGTTTTATAGAGCCCTTGCTGTGGGTGTAAGCCCATGGGCAGCATAGCCCTGCAGCAGCTACTGATTTCTCACTGATGTCAAACACGCAGGTGAAAGTGCTTTCCTCCATCTACCCACAAGAACCATCTGTGGCTTTGGTCTCATGTCCAAGAACTGCCATTTGCTTCTGCCGGGGCTCCAGGGTTTCAGTGAGGGACATCCCATTCCTTATTCACAACTGGGGCTGGATGCAGCTTTTAGTGGTGGTTAGTCAAAACACAGAAGTCTGGAGTCAAGAGCAATGGAATGGGTATGAAGAGCTCCCCAGAATGGGAGGCATATTCCACCAGAGAGAAGGTCAGGCATGTTTTTTTTTCCTGTGTGCAGTGCGAGGCGTGATGACTGCATCACCATTTCAGCCTTCAGGAGGTATGAGGCAATTTGGCATAGCTGCATCCTCTCTCGCTGCAAGCTAAATGACGTCAAAGCTAACCCCCGAGCCAGAGGCTTGGATCACACTTGGGCACTTGCTGATGCCGGGGTGCTGTGTGATGACTTGCCAGTCTACAGTCATGCGTTGGAGCCTCTTAACGTGGGTAAATCTGGGGCAACTCCATAAAAGTCAATTTCACCAGTGCAACACATCAGCACCGAGCTCTCTGCACACTTATCAGCCAGGCTAGGCCTGTTAGTCATGTGTTGTTCAAAACCAGACAGGAAAAAATACAAGCCTGATGGCATTCATTGAAGTAAATGCTTCAAGCTGAGATTTATGGGAAACGGGCTATGTAATGGGAAACAGATCTTTCCTTCAGAGCTCACGTGCCACTAAGTGGTTTTACTATGTTCCTCGTGTCCTTGCTAGTCATCTTCTGTCATGGTCAGCACATTTATTTTCTATTAACATGCTTTGGGAAGTCATGTTTAGCTGAGGAATTTTTTTTATTTAGAAAGCATCTTCCTTGGGACTGAGTCAACGTAGAAGGCTCATGCAGCATATCAGGAAAAAAAGCATTTATGAGAACTGCTGTGTGCTCACTGCACATTGTGACTTCCAGCAGATGCCCCAGCAAAGCTGCACCAGCACGTGGTGGCTGGGCACCAGAAGGACTTGGAGGGGTTCAAGGCCAGGCTGGATGGGGCCCTGGGCAACCTGATCTAGTACTCAATCTAGTTGTCGACAACACTGATGATGGCAGGGGATTGGAACCAGATTTTTGAGGTCCCTTCCAACCCAAGCCATTCTATGATTCGGTGACTTTGCCTACTCTGCTGCATAGGTGTTTGCTGGTCCTGGCATGTGTCAGACCCTGCCCAGGAGCCAGCCCATAGCCCAGACCACTCCTACAATGGCACGGTGCTCCTGTGCCGGCTGGTCTTGGTGCTGGATGTCTGCAGTGGTTCCTCTATGATTAGAGTTGTAAGATCCTTTTCAAAGAACTTCTGAGCACTCTCTACCTACCTCACAATGAAATAGGGTCCATAGCAAACTCAGAAACTGCTCGTTATCAGGTACGGGATTTTCCTGTCAATATTAATGGACTAGGATCAGATCATTTGCTAACCTATCTCTTCTTTCCTCCCCAAGAATACTGTGATTCTGAAACCAACCTTCTCAATGTCCTGCCTTTCAACACATCTATCAAGTAATGCTGGTTTGCATGCCAAAACCTGTCCATGAACACAAGTTTTGGACTTGTCCTAGGCCAGAAGAATTTGGGGAGAAGCGTTGCCCATGGCAAGAAGAGGTTAGACAGGACTGATGAAAGCTGAAAAGAGCCTGGAGTGATCTGCACTGCCCTCACGCCAGGAGGCACCTTTTCATCCTGCTCCTACATCTATCAGTAGCCATACAGTACTGTCAGGCTTTCCTCAAGAGAGGCTGAGATTTCACCAGCCCAGGTGGGAAGCACAGCAGATATTTCACTGCTAAATGACAGTCCCCAAGAGAGGGGCAACCAGATCTGCTGCAGTATGCCAACAGGAGAAAGTGTGTCTAAAAAAAGGACGTGGAGCTTTCTTTAACATTGCCCACACAAATCAATCTTTATTTAGATTTATTAGCCAGTGCCTCTCCCTTTCGCGAGGCTGAACATCATCATAAGCTAATGGTCACTATGGCCTGTGAGCAGGAGGTTTGCTAGATCCAGACAACTTTCCCACCAGATTGCAGCAGTTCTGAAGTTAGTGAGATGAAGAGCTTAAACCCTGGCATATCCCTGTCAATGGATGTTCCCCTAATTAACATAAATCTGTCAGTCACTTTGCAGTCCCCCTGAGGTCGTGGACCACAGATATGCATGAGACAGCAATGGAGGGGGAGGCAGCTCTGTATGGATGAGCACATTAGTCACTGCTGTTCACAGGGTTATTTTTAATCTCCTGTCTTCTGCAGGGGAACTCTTTCACACAGTATTTCTAAAAGGAAAAATGGGCTTGACACTGCCCTCCTTTCCTACTGTGCGAGAACAGTGTCTGCCAGGAGGAGAGACGTCCACCCTGTTGCAAAGGGAGCTTAAGTCCAAGCAAGTGTGAATTCAAGAAGACAGCAGTGCAGTCCTCTGCCTCACCTCTGCACTGCTGGATGCTGCATAGCAGAGAACAGCTACCTGTGCCTTGGCTGATCCACCACCAAGCACCCCATCCCAAAGCTTTTGCATTTGAACCTAGAGGCATTCCAACCAAAGCCATAGCACTCCAGAAGCCACCTTGCCCCATAGCAGATTCAGTGAAATTTGCTGAACGAGCTCTGGATGTCTTCTGGCTTCATTCACTCAGGTAGGGATATGTGTGCTCAAATGCACAAGGCTGATGATGCAAGGCTCCGACCACGCAGAGGTCTTTTCACACAGGAGTGTCAGTGGCAACCCCTGTTTTTTTCAGTCCTGCCTTCTACTGTTGGTGTTGTTGAGGTTATGCAAGAGTAAATCCAAGATCAGATCTGAGAAATGCTTTTGACAAAGGGTCGGATTGGCTGGGGCCATGAAGAGGGAGCTCTTTGCCATAAACAAGGAGTACCACGAGCCCAGGTGAGACCTGCAGCTGAAAGGTATAAAAGTCTACACAGGGAAGAAAGCAGTTTTGCTGCGGAACAACATGCAATTTCATAGGCAAAGACAACTGAAGTGCAAACTTTCCAAGTACCAATGCTACCAGCAGCAGCCCTGTGCTCTAAATCTGAGATGTGAAGGATGGGGGAGTGGACGTGGCGGCCCCCCATTCACAGCATTATTTCCAATAAACTTACGGCCCCATGTTGTGCCAAAACAATGGTGTCTTTACCTTCCTGGTGTCCTAACAGACCAAGTGTGCTGTCCCTGTCTCTGTGAGGAGGATTCTACCTTTACCATGCACCATGCATGGTTGTGCACCAGCAGGGAGTGAAGGCTGACCAAAAATAGGACATAGAATCACAGAATCATTAAGGTTGGAAAAGATCATTCGGATCATATGGTTCAACTGTTGACCCATCACCAGTATGTTCACTAAACCACGGCCCTAAGCAGCACATCACCATGTTTCTTGAAAGCCTCCAAGGACAGTGACTCCACCACCTCCCTGAGCAGCCTGTTCCATGTGGCTTCAGGATGAGCAATTCCTAACAGACGGAGAGGCAGAGGTAAATAATCTCTAGGGCCTGGCCTGGCCTGGAGCACAGCCCTGCACAAAGCCATGGATTAGAGTCAGCAAGCAGCAAGCAGCGGGCTCTTAGCTTCTGGAGAGACCCCATCACTGTCAGCATGACATTTCTCTCTTAAACCCTGGTAGAGGTGTTACTCAGATTAGGGAGAAAATTGGCAGAGTGCAGGAAACGTTTCTGAAAGGTTTCAATATCAACAGAAGTTTCAGCGTATTGAGGCAATTTCCTGACTCTTTTAATCTAACCTCTCAACCCAGCAGTTTTATCCTGATGGACAGGGAAACACTTCAGAAACGATTAGATTCTCTATCGCAAGCTGTTTCTATGGGAAAGCGGAGGTTGGCTACAGGAGCAAATGAACAATAGTAATATCCAGTAAATCGTTCCTTGCCACTTAATTGCATAATGCCATAAATCACACCAGTGTTGGGTCTGTCCACGTGGATTGCAGGGGCTGCACTCTGTCTTTTCCCGGTGTCCGTAAAGGAAAAATACTTCAACACTGGGGAAAATCTGGCAACAGAGATACAGATCTGTCCCTTTGTTCTTAAATTCACCACCAAACACTTGAATTAAATTAAGTGCCAATCCCTCCTCCACAACTTAGTGAAAGCGATGCCGAATAATTGCTCGAGATAGAAAAACCCCATCGTAATCCCTTTAAGATCAAAATATCCATGGATATTTTCTTTAAGAGCTATGACAGGTTTCAGATTCTCTTAAAGCTTCTGTTCCATTTGCTTTATTTATTTTTCCAAGGAGCCAAGATGGTGACGGAAAGGGAGCAGCCAGGTTAAACAAGAGAAGGCAAGAAAGCAGCACCCGTGAGAAGGCCTGGCCGCTTGCAGCAAGGCCTCACCTCCAATGCCATGTTGCCCATTGACCTTGCTTATCGTTGCTCCCCAGCCACTGGGTGTTTTGTGACTTATTGCTGGAAATCCTGGTGTGCCTAAGGCACTGCATGGCATCCTTTTGGCTCCCGTCGTCACCTCCTTTGGGTTGTCATTATGTGCGTGCTCTTCTCTTTCTTGTGAGAGGAATTAGGTGACTGATTATTACAGACCTTATCAGAAGAAGTAATATTAAAAGGAAAGCTGGTCCTGCTTTGTACTCACAGGGTTTTGCAGGAGATACCCTGAGCTGTTTAGACCATAGGCAGAACAGCCTTTAAAAGGATGCAGCAATTTTCATACTGAAAAGAGAGAAAAAGCCCACTGATCAGATACAAAACAAATCGATATAAGGCCCGTGCTGCCCTTAAGCAGGAAAATCTGCTGCACAACCCCAAAGGCTCAGCCCTACACAGATGGATTTTCTTTCTTGGGAAACGGAGCCTATGCAGCTTTTTTGGGCATTTGGGAACGTTAAGATTTCTCCCTGTTTATCAGTCTGCTCTGCTTCACACACAGTGTGCATGGCGCATTACAGCACCACTTTTATAAAGATGTAGAAAAGAATGAGACGAGGAAGCGTTGGCAATGCATAAAGCTCCTCCACTTCTCCCCAGCATCGTCTGTTCCCAGACCCCAGGGCACTGTCAGACTTTCCTCATTAAATGATGGAAGCCAGTGGGGAGCTGGGTCTCCTTGGTTATTTCTCTGAACACAGACATTCAACTACAGAGCAACAATTTGTCAGATTGGCTTTGGAGCTGCTGCTCCTAAGAATGAAAGAGACAGATAAATAGATAGATAGATAGATAGATAGATAGATAGATACATACATACATACATACATACATACATACATACAAAATTCAGAATCTTAGTTGACTAGGATGCCCCCAAAGACTTGAGTGACTCTTAGACTTTCCAAATGCCATTTGAATGATGCAACTTCAGAGTTCAACCTTTGAAAATCCATCAGCTGCCTAATCCTGGTACACCTGATGTCTGCAGGCCGCTCAGATGCTGACATTTAAGTCAGTGATTTTCCATCCACGGTTCACAGCCCTGAGACCTTGGACAGGGATACAGAAGTTTCTCCTGTGAATGCTGTTGTATTTCCTGTTCACTGGGATAGAGGGAAGGAAAGAGGGCATGAATGATGAGTACTGCCTGGGAGTGAGGAGATTTGAGATGAATCCTGCTTCAAGGCACAGCTAGTGTAAAATACACAACCTCTCCTTCCTCTGAGAGGGGACTGAAATCAGATACATACTCTCATGTCTGTATCATGGAGACATCTTCATCTTCACGCACTCCATAGCCCACTGAATATTTACTTTTCTGTGCATACAAAGACACAAAATCATTAGGAGATGTTTATGTTTATAGGGAATATCAAACTCCAGAACACTTTTCAGCATAGTGAATTAGGTTAGAACGAGGCAGAAGGGAGAAATAAACTATGGTCTCCCGTGGCTGGAGATGTCTTACTATCCAAGCAGTAAATGCCTGTGCCTCTTCCAGCCCTGTTGTGCGGATGGGAAGGGGAGGAGGAGGAAGGGAAGAATGAAGAGAAGGATGAAGAACTCATGGTTGCTGCAGCAGATGAAAAAAAACCCAAAGCAGCACCCATGGCTCATCAGCCCTAAAAGCTGTGGGGAGGAGCAGGGGCACCCAGTGATAGAAGTGCTTGGGTTTTGCTTTTTTTTTCTAGCTGTGGTGGCACTCTGTTGGTGTTAACTGATGCTTTCAAGCATCAAAATATTATCTTTCTCATACATCTTACAAAGCCAAAACCTGCAAGTCCATGTTCCTATGAGCCTCCTGACTGGAGCGGTTGAAACCTGGGTGCATTTACCAAAATGTTTTGCCTTGGATCAAGTGTGAGCTTTTGAAGGGAATCTCTCTATTCTCCCCACTTACTACTTCTGTTCATACCCAGGAATGGTCCCAGTGCAGTTAATGAAGTCTCTGGATGAATGAACTGCCCTGGCGCACACTCCTTGAAGGGCCTTCACCCAATGCAGTCCAAGGTAACCCCCAAACACCCATCTCACCAGTACCACTCCAAACACATCACACAGCCTCCTTTGTTTGCAGCACCTACCACCCAGATTTCCCTTTCCTTGTCACAGAGTGCAGATTGGCAGGAGCACCACATCTCCAAGCAAATCTCTCACCCCTGGGGGCAGCAGGATATAGCTGCTGTGGGGCTGGGAGGTCAGCTCATGTGGAACCCACACAGGCCCTAGAGGTATCTGGCAGGTGACACATGCTCTTCAACAACAAACTCAGCTAAATGATTTCCAAATCTCCGTTCTCATTTGGAAGGCAGGATCACGATGCTGATGCCAGGAGTGTATTGCATTGATTTGACTTGGTGGCTTAAGGCAGTGTTTCCGGACATACTGGACTGGGTTTCTTTGCAGGCATGTGAAAATGGAAGAACAGGCCAAGGGCTCCCTCTGCATCCTCTGCTGGGCATAACTCCTGTCCTAGTTGGAACAGCCTGGCTGGGGGCATGTGCCTGTCATAGTGTTTGGTGCCTCAATCCTGCAGTGCTGATATGGAATTGCCTCCAGCTCCCTTGGAGGAGAGAGAAGAAGCATCCAAAGGAGATCAGAGCACCCTGCTGAAATCTCTGCTGTTCTGCATTTCTCTAGGAGGACTGAGAGGTTTTGTTTTCTGAGGAACCATGTGTCTGCATCAGGCTAGATCCATTCTGGTGTGGCAGGAGGCATGAGAAGGGCTCTTTGTGCTCCTTTGGACAAACTGAGCTTAAGAACTGATTGCAGAGAGCCTGGAGATTCTGTACCATGTCACATGGCACAGAAATGCAAGACCTTAATTTTATGCATCCAAGATTTTGTGTGGGTGTAGGGCCCTTAGGATAACTTGTTAATTAAATGTTGCATCATTGCAGGAGATAAATAGCTCCTATCTGTGGCTGCACAGGGTGACACCAAATAATTTCCAAAATGAAGAACAACACTTTGGATTAATGAAAGAGATGGGGGCACCACTTTCCAACAACCTGTTTGCAGAGGGATGTCAGAGTGGTGTTTATTTCTTAGGTATAAACGCAGCACTGCTAATTCACAATCAAAGGTCTGAGAGCGTTCTGCTCTTCTACTTAGGGCTGCATCTCTTCGTGTAAGTCACGAGGAGATGGCACCTGGCTCCCTATCTCGTGCTGAAATGGGGCTGGCAATAACATCCCTCTGAGCACACGGCTCCCCCAGGCAGCTGAGGTCTGGAGTAGACCAGGAAGTTGCTTCACTGCACAGTTTTAACAGCCCCAAATTAAACCTGATGGAAGCTGAATCATTCTTCCCGAGTGAACTTCTGCTTTTTCAAAATAAGTGGTCAACGTTTTATTTTATGCCTTTGGTTTTTAGTTTTGGTTTGTCTGCTTGAGATTTTGCCCTTTTTGCATCAGTTTGAAACGGAGGTATTTTCTGCAGCCTTCAGATTTCCCTAAGGACAAGCCCAACACCTCAGCACTTCCACCTACAGCTTTCCCAGCACCTACATGTATGAACTGCTTTTCTAAGAGCTTTGGTGAAAACACACTTTTGACGTGAGATGGGCACACAGCAGATAGGGACAGAGTTCTGGTGATACAAGTCCCACCTAGGGCAAATTCCCAGCACTCCATTTTCCCTGCCTTGGCCACAAACCTCCCCATGTACCTGCTGCCAGCACAATGTTGGCTGGCTTGCCTGCTAACAAATGACCTGAAGCACGTTTGCAGGCCCAAAATAATGCTCATGGCGTGGCTCCAGCCCATGAGCCCAGCCTGGAATCCCTCCCAGCTGCTTCAGGCTGCGGCCTGCCCTCCTTACAGGAGAGGCCCAGCATGGCCGTGGGGAGAAGGCCTCCTTGGCAGGATCCATTTCACCTAAGCATAGATACCCACAGCCTGCAGCTGAGCTCATTGGCCACGGTTCACTCCTGGAGGCCAACAGGCACTTCCAGAGGGTATTTTGTCTTGCCCCACGTTAGATGATGGTCAGAGGAAGCAGCCCAGAATCACCAGTTGTTTCTATTGACTAAAAGGTATCACAGCTTCTTGCTCTGATACAGCCCCACCTCTCCTGTTCAGGTGCTTAAACATGGGCACCTCATGTCTGCTTGGCCTGCAGCTGCTGGCTCCCAACCTCCTTCTTGCACACCCTGCTCCAAGCAGATCTGTTCCTGGCACTACAGTCCCTTTGGAGCTGGAATGGAGCAGCTCACAGGGAAAGCCTTGCTCAGCCCATTCCTGCACAGGGCTTAAGGAGAGATGGGATGCCTTCACTTCTACAGGGCTCTATTCAGACTGAAAGAAGCATGTCCTGCTTCCTCACCTGAAGACTGATGGAAATAACTGAGCATGTCTGATTTGATCCCAATTAAAATCTGACAAAGGTTAAGGAACTAAAACTCATCTCCCATGAAGGAGATAGCTGGAGATGTTTATCACCTGCCACTTCACACTAATGGCAATCGTGTTCCTACTGGTTTAACCAGGTGCCAAATGGGATGACCTTCTCACTTACAACATATAATTGATAAGGAAACAATAACAGGAGGCTTCCAACAGCTAGGAACAAAAGAGATCCCAGCAAAGAAAGTTTTTTATTCACACCCCTATGTCTCATTTCTACAAGTCTCCTGCCACACCGATAACACGGAGCCAGGGGCAGAAAGCCCCATTGTTCTCAACCCACCATGCCTCAGTGATCCAAAAGCTCCTGCACTGAGTCACTGATGTTGCTTTCACTTGCCAGGAAGAGCATCTGATTGCTCATTGCCAGCATTTCAACCATGTTTCTAAGAATTGGGAGTGCTGTCAGTACTTTCAGAATATTCAACTTCACATCAGCTTATGCTGATGCTATTTCCATTTTAGGCCTGGTTGTATCCATGCCCATGCTGAAGGAGTAGCAATGTTTTCCTGTTAAGATAGCAGCCCTGCTTTTGGGAGGCCATGAAAAGCCTCCAAAATGGGGCTTAGCTACCCACTGTTAGCAAATTGCAGTGGCTAGTAGTAGTGCTTAACCATTTCTAATTGTTGGGCCTTTGAAGGAACCTCAGGTTTCTGATGGGACAAGTCAACAGCAGTCTTGAAAGAAAGTTTCTTATTTAAAAGCTCAGTCTCATGGCATTCTGATCCAAATCCAGCAAACGCTTTATTCCCACTGACCGTGGCTTTGCCAGAGATTCGAGACTGTACATGGAAGAGGAAGGTGACTTTTAAAGGAATTTGAAGTTTGGGCTTGTTTTGCTGACATAACAAAGAAAACAGTTAAGCTTTTCCTCATTTATTTGTAAAGGTTGTTCATTTCCTTCTTATATTTTATTGGAAAAAAATAGGAGGAAACTCAGGTTCTCACACCCTTGGTGTTGGGAAAACCCATTAGCAATCCCAGCAAATGTTGTTTTTGTCACAAACATTGTTAGACATTTTAAAATGAAACAGCAATTCAACTGGGAAAGAAATTAAAAGCTGTAATGCTAAAATATCCTGTCCTATTGCTTGTTTTCCACGCTTCATCATAGAATCATAGGTTGGAAAAGACCTCTAAGGTTATCCAGTCCAACTGTCCACCTACCACCGATAGTGCCCACTGAACCACGTCCCTCAGTGCCACATCTCCATGTTTCTTAAACACCTCCAGGGATGGTGACTCCACCACCTCCCTGGGCAGCTGTGCCAGAGCCTGACCACTCTTCCAGAGAATGAGTTTTTCCTAATATGCAATCTGAACCTCCCCTGGTGCAGCTTGATACTACCAGCTCTCTGCCTATTCCACAGTCAGAACATCTTCCTAAAGTTCTAACAGTACAGAGGACAGAGACATAGGCTTTTTTTATGTGCGTGTGTTAATATTTCAAGTTATCCTTATGCATATCACAAATAAAAACAAGAATAAAAACTAGTAAAAACAAATATGAAAATCCCTTAATACACGAGACTGTTTTGCTTGTATTTTTAGTTTAGCCTCAAGGTTCATGGCCAAGATAGGAAACCAGACAAATTTTTGGCTGGCTCTGCTGCAGAGTCCCAAGTTAACTGTGGGAAAATTAATAACCCTCTCTAGGTTTTCCATCTTGTCATATGTATTGCATATGTATCTATTATCAGACAGAAACACAGAGCTTATAAATGACCCCAAACTCTTTGATCCCAGTGCCTGGTGAGGTGTCTAAAACAAATGAATATCGTTTTCATGAAATGGAGGTTATTAAAATTGCTCTGGAAGAGCCCAGGGAGGCAGCAGGTCTTTGCCAGTGGCACACGCTGAACACCCAGCCAGCTAAAAGTGCAGCTCAGGTGGGATAAAGAGAAAAGGAAACAGTTTAAAGGGAAAAATAAAAAAGAAAGATCAACATAAAAGGATTCAAAAATCATGCTAAGTGCAGACGATACAGGTTTCATTCTCACTAATTGCTGCATGAGGCACTGCAGGTCAGTACCTTAAAGGTGACGGCAGTCAATCTGGTAATGACTGCCCTGAAAGGAAATGGGTCCACTCACAACTGCTCTGCAGAACCGTGTGTGCAAATGTGTGACTTGCAAATATGGGAAAATTGGAGCTGGTTAATCTGGCAAGTGTAATACCATTCAGAAGAGCCTTGTTGCTCGTCTGTTTCAGCCAAAAATGTTACTGTGGGCACAGCCACACAAACAGCCCCGTTGCCTGATCCAACCCAGTCTGCGTGTTGCCAGCCTGGAAATAGGAGGAAGCAGCATTGAGCCAAGCTTGGGACAGTCTCCTGTCTCATTGCTTAAGGAAATTTGTATGTTGTAAGATGGAGAGCAGAGACAGCACCACTAAGCTATTGTTTTAAGGGCATCTGAAGGGATATTGTGAAATTTACACCAGCACATCAGGGGACACTTGAACCTCCCCATGATTTTGCCCCTCCACCTCTGCTACAGCAGTACAGCCGCTTCCTGCAAAAGTGGAAGGTGAAGCCAGATAGATCTGGGGCTCAATTTACCACCAAAAATGCACTGACAACATCAGCATGCAACAGGAGAGGTTTGCAAAGCAAAATAGTGATTGGTGACCACCCACTGCCCTCATGTACACTTTTGGTGAAGTTATTTCTACTTCTAGTTGGGTCCTCGGGACCAAAGGGTCCGGATTGCTCTACTGCATCTCTGGTGGGATCTACACATGGGAAATGGAGATCAGATTAGCAGTGGAAGTGCTCCCCATGCTCCACTAAGCCACTGATGAAGACAGGCCCATATTTCTTTTTCATTCCCTGTGATGAAGATGAATTTTCCACATCATTCCATGTAGAAATGTGTTTTCTTTTTAGGTAAGGCATTATGACTATAATTAGCCAGCAGTCCTGGACACAAGAAATTCCTCAGAGAGACTGCACACAAGATTAAATATGCAAGCTATTAAAGGTCAAGGCACAGGAAGGCATAGGCAGGAAAGTAAATCATTGTAGCCTGCAGATTTGGTTGCATAAGGGGGGAAAACACTGGGTAGCTGGGACTCTCAGCATTCAAGGTAAAGAAATGATTGTTTCTGTTCACAGGAAGAGCTTGTTAACATACCCAGACATTGTTAAACTGAACTGTTTCTATATGCTTCTCCGAGGTGAAATCAGTGGCCTTAAATTATTATCACAAACCAAACAGCCAGAGATGTTTGGGATCATTAGCACAAATCCCCTGGACAAACTTAAAAAGCACAGAGAAATCAGCAGAGAAACAAGTTTTCAGTAATTACCCCAGGAATTTAGCGATTTTGTTTTGTTTGCTTTTATGTGCATTTGAAAAACCATGGGGCTCATCTCACCAAAGGGCCATTAAACAGATCACTACAGCCCTGCTCCTTCAGGGGAAGGGAAGGGCTCTGAGCACTGTGTGTAGACCAGGCAGATGCCTTCTTCCATGCCATCCTATTTCTCACGTTCTCAGTGGTGCTGTCCATACCAACCAGGCTTGAACAGTGGTGTCATAAACCATCCTGATTTGGTTCGGTGACTGAAACTCCCACATTAATATGGCACTATGACCACAGCACTACCCCATGGATATAACAGTTCCAAACACCCAAATGTGATATTATGGTTCCTAGGTATTGGAAAAACATTATACTTGAGGGGAACGAACCATGGTGGCTCTTAGTGCTGCAGGTGCCAGTCTTTGTTTATGGCGATGGTTTCAAACTCTGAGGTTCCTGAGCACCTCAATGAAAAAGAGCATAGGATAACCCACGTGGGTTATCCTATGGCATATGCCATATCCTATGGTTATGCCATAGGATAACCCAGATGAACTCCAGAAGCTCCTTCCAACCTCTATGATTCTAATATCAGTGGCCTATTTAGGGCTTATTCCACTGAACTTTGCTGAGTGTTTTGATGATGTTTGTTACCTTGAGACGTCTTTTCCATTTGACTTCCTAGGCAAATTATGGTATCTACTAATCTTGACTTTTAAGATGTCATTTGAAGGAGCACCGAGGAACGGTTGAAGTCTTCCTCTGATACCAGTGAGACTTCTACTGCTCACTGCTGATATAACACATATCAAGAGTGGTTTTTAAAAAAAATCAATACTGCAAATCAGAATTTCTACTGACTTCGGGAATCTCTTCTGAGTAAACAGTAAATAGGAATGACCTTGTTGTTCTACGGCCAGCGGGCAGATCTCATTCAGGGTGCTGGGAAGCACCACGCACTGAAGATGTTCTGTTCTTTACGTCACCGTATCCTCACTGAGTGACTCACTCAGTACAAGTTTTGGATTAGATCAGTATGGTATTCTTCACAACAGCCAAAAACAGATGACTGCGTGGAAGTATGAAAATGTTTGTTTGTTGAATATTCTCCTTCCAGCAACTTGTAGCTCAAGGACTTCCCAGACTCTAAGAGGCATCTTTAACAACCCCTGATAGATTCCTCTTTCGTGAGCCTAGCTGTATCTCCTTGACTCCATATGAATTTTTAGCATCCACAACATCCTCATATGAATCAAATTTGGTCTCCAAATATCTATGACTAATCAATCCTTTAAGCAGCTTCACTGATATCCAGGCCAGGCTGGATGTGGCTCTGGGCAGCCTGGTCTGGTGGTTGGCAACCCTGCACATAGCAGGGGGGTTGAAACTCGATGATCATTGTGGTCCTTTTCAACCCAGGCCATTCTATGATTCTATGATTCTATGACATCTGAACTCCCATTGCAATACTTACTATTAATTTATCATCATTAACTTTCATTGCTGTTATTTTTACTCTCAGAGGTGTATTCTGCAGATGGCTGTCTAGAAATACAGGCAAATGATTTTCCTTCACTTTAATTTCTCATTGGGTTCAATGAGTTTCATAACAGTAGCATGCAGAAGGGTAAAAAGGAAGATCAGAAATATGGTAAGGGCTGAAAAATTGGATCAGGGGTTTAAGGATGAACCAAAGAACTGGTGCAATACAGAAAGTAACTGAATACATTCAGTCCAGATGTTGCTGTTGAGATGTAGAATAAGAATACAGATAACAAGTCACAGTAAAATCCCTCCCTCTTCATGACTTAGTGGTTTAAACTGTCACAATTAAGAGCACATAGTGATTGATGGGAAATGTGGTTGACATGTGCATGTATACACACATGCACGTGCCCAAAGAGTCAGGAATCCCTGATGAGATTACTGACACTCACATATCTATGAGAAAAATGCTTTTCCTGTACTCTGCATTAAATCTAACAACCACAGGGATTGGTCATTTACAGTCTCTTTTCATTAGCTAATGCTAAGTGCCCCACGAGTGTGCTGGGTTTTCCTGACCTTAAATTACAGGCTGCCTTGTGTACTCCAGTGTAGCAAGCCCAGCTACACTGCAGAAGTTTCAGTTTCAATTAATATATTTCTCCATATCCAGCCCAAATCGCCACTGACTGAGCAAGGTCTTAAATACTGTGTGCGAATTAGCATTACTAAAAATGTAGCACAGAACTGATACAAACAGATAATCCACCATTCATCTGTGAAATACCCAAATTAGTGAAATCAGCATTTTAACTGTGACCCAAATAGTGCTGTATATAGAGTTCCATGTTATTAGTGCTGTACCATACATACAACAAGCAGAAGGTTATGCAAAACAAGCAGAAGCTTCTAAATCAACAGAGATACCCATTATGAGTTCTAATTACTAAAGCAAATATCTTTTGTAAGGGTTTAAATTTAACTCTACTGCTTTCCAGATCTTCTGATGAGCTTGCTGTTATTAATGTCAAAAGGTGATGCCTGTCAGCCAAGAACTACACCAGAGTCCGTAATTGAATTTCTAGAGTTGTCAAGAGGAGGCTAATAAAATAGCTGCTACTGGGAGTGATGTATGCGAAAGGAAAGCTCTGGTCTGGCAGGGTGCAAAGTATGTTGTGTGGTTTCCCAGTGTCATTTCAAATAATATGTTCAATTTTTTCTGAGCTGCATTTGCCTGACATTCTTCTCCTGTATAATAATGATTCATTATATATAATTTATTCAAAGACTATAACTCACCTCTAAGTGCCTATAAATATTACTGGGGCTAGACATTTGCATTGTAAAACAAATGCGTAACACTGGGATTTATGAAGGATCCTTTTACATCAGTTCCTTGATAGAAAAGAGGTTTTTTTTCTGAAGTAAAACAGACCTTGAAATCATCTTAAAAATCTACCACAGGAAACAATTAACAGCTCTTCCTTCCCTGTGCTGGTTGGGTAATTTAGCAATTCAGGGAAGGGTTGAGGACCAAATAGTCCTTCCTCAGTTTAAATGGATATTGCTATACTGCTGTTTCATCAGTATTACTGGGAACGTTCCCATGATTATAACAGTCATGCATAATATCTGCCCTCCCACTGCTTTGCAAAAGCGTGAGCCACTTCTGAGTGCTTGGAGGTGGTGGCAGGCAGACAGATGCCACTGTTGTGAGGAAAGGTGAAAGCAAAATATAATCCCATCTAGAACAAAGGCTGCAGACTGTGGCACCACACCAAGTGCTAAGGAAGGGGTGTGGGATGCTGGCAAATTGGTATGTGAGTATGTAGCAATTCTAAATCCAATGTGAGATGACAACACTCGGCCAGGACACACTGAGGTGTGGGAAGGTGGTATTGCAGTGATGTCCTGACCTGGTTTGCTGCCTCCCTCACTGGGTGGGTGTTCAGTCTAGAAAACAGACTGAGAGGCATACTTTGTTCTTTTCTGTGCTGATGAGAATTACAGACTACAAATTCATGTTGCAGTAAGGAACAGTTATATGGGACAGTAGGAAAAGATTTCTAATAGGATGGCCCAGAACTATAATAGAACCCTCACGGAGGCTGTGACATCTCCAGCACTCTGCCAAGCCACACTTTTACAGGCAGGTTAGAAAAATGCCTGTGAGAGAGAACACATAGGCATAATTACAGCCACTGCAAGAAAAAATCACCAGCCATGCTCAAGGATCTCTTCAGTCTGCCTGTGTTCAGTCACCTTCTTCAGCTCTGGCACCAGCAGCAACCTCACACCAATAACACCCTGTCCACAACAGTAAGAGCTGCTACCAGTCCACACAGGCCAGATGTTCTGGCTTTAGGCAGGACAAACTGGTCTTCACAGACCCCTGCCAGCTCTGTATTCTATTATTTTGCTAACTTATTGGAAGAAATCTTAATAATTTTCCCGTGTTGAACCTTCACTAAGGGTGGAGATCTGCACTCAGTATACTGATTGTTAAATCCACGCCCCTCCATGTGGTAGATTTAGCAGTCTTCAGGTCAAGTGCCAGGCTGCAGACCAAAAATACAGAAATACAGTCAGTTTCCTGTGCAGTGCTGCATAAAGTGGAGATGAAGATCCCTCAGTACTCAGTTAAATAAGCAGTGGTTGGCTCATGACACCAGGTTGTGCAACAGGAAGGCTGTCCTGACTTCAGTCCTCCTCTGCTACTCCCTCCAGCGTCTCTGGCAAGTCATCTTTCCTTTGTGCCTTTGTTCTCCACCTGCAGAATGGGATAAACAAGCTTCCTAATTGCACCAGGACGCTGTGAGAACAGACAGGATCAGGTACTTCCTTTGCCCATATACAGTCTTACCATTAGCTGCTCTGAAAGGAAATATGAGCATAGCTACATTCCTGGTTTCATACTTATTTACACAGGGTTTTAGCTCAGCTTGCACTTTAATTCCACGGAATCCATTCTTTAACTCCAATCTGCTGCTTTTGCACAACCTAGAGAACAAAAATAGTAACTTCTGCAGGTTAGCAGATTTTTTTTATTGTACTGAAACATATTTTACATAGGCAATGGTTATGTTGTACTCGTTCTATCAAACTAAAAAACCATTATAATATTTTACATTGGCTTAAAAAAAGAAATAATGAAAGAGATAATTTCATTTATTTTAAATATATATAATGCTTTCTATTCATTTTGTTCTATATTATAAAGGCAAATTTGGGGATAGTGATATGGCTTAAATATATTAAGATTTTCTGCCTGGGGAGTTTGCCTTCACATTCGGATACGACACATGTGGAATGAGTTCAGGAGTCTCCACCTGACAGCATATATATCAACCCACAACGGGGGTAAATTCAGCCATTCAACCAGAGTGCTTGAGGTGGGGAAGAGTAGTATGGAACTCTTGTTCTAACATGCTTTTCTTACTATTCCTGCACATTAAATTTCCCCCAGTACAGTTTCTTCCTATGTTTTTATTTTGTATAATCCCAAGTCTGTCCTCCCTTTACCAAGATTGCCACAGTAAGGAACGTATCGCTGTTTATGAAATATTTAGCGATGTATGAAATATTTAATAATTCTAATGTAGTGGAATTAATCACCACGGATCCTGCTTGAACTCATGGGAGAAGGGAAGGAAAAGAGAGAGAGTGACTCCAGACAGCAAGTCAGAGTTCATCTATTAGGACACCTGCACTGAATCAACTCCTGCAGAAATCTCTTTCCTTTTGCCAAGTACAGCAGAAATGCAGGAAGACATGCCTGGAAAAAAAAATAGCCCTTGTGTATCTTGTGTAGGTTCAGAAGAGTCCTACAGCATCCAAATCTCCTACATGCTGCAACTTATGTGCATGTCTGGAGCTGCACCCTTAGCCATCCTCAGCCCCTTGCTATCTCCCCCAGGGGCCAGGGATGCATAGTGTCTACTGTTTGCCATCCTACAAGTTCTCATCTAAGCTGGCATTTATGCAACAAAGGCAACAGAACAGTCAGGTTTAGCTGGGATTTCAGTATTTCTCTGAACTAGAGAGGAACTGCTAACCATACTTAACAGTTACTGGTTATAAAATTCTGAAATGCCAGCCAAGGAGGAAAAGGCTGCTATAAAAATGCACAGGAAAAAAGCAAAATTACCTTTCCAGTGAGCTGAAATGCCTAAAATGACAGGAAAAGCATCCTGTCCTCCCTTACCCTTTGTTGGATATTGTTCATGCTTGCCATTTGTGCAATACAATTGCATAGTCTGGACTAAACTGGACAAAATTTTATTATGCTGATACTAAAATAGCAGTAGGCATAATCTGTAGTGCTGTGCCCTTGCCCATATTCTCTAAAGCCCTGAAAAGCTAAGGCAATGTTATACCTCAATTGCATTGTTTTGAAAACATCACATTGAACCTTTGATAGCCAAATCTGCTGCTCTCTGTGCGGTGGTACACAAAAGAGCACAGTGGCAATAAAGAGATCTGGCCGATTTCAGATACTGTCATTTGAGCTCACAAGGAATTTGGGTCAAGAAGGTATTGATTACATATTAAAAAGAGATCTATTTAGAAAAGACTTGTATCTTGGTCATTGATGGATTCGTTTTCCTGGATATACTGGAGAATGTCCACTTCATTCATTGTCTGAATTTTGTCTTCCTTTGGCTTTGCCAGTGGAGATGAATTTGTGTTTCCAGGGAAAAGTGCTGTCTTCTGAGGCAGTGGTGGTTTTGGTGGTACCTTAGGTTTTGGTTTGGAGGTTAATTTCAAGAGCTTTTCTAAATCATCTTCAACTCTGGAATGAAAAGAAAACATCAGAAACTCCTCAGTGACACAGCTCGGGAATTTCTGAGCTGCTTCTTGTTTGCAGGGTTTTTTAATGATTTTTCAACTCATCACGTAAACTATTTTATTTTGCAGCATGATTTCAACCTGAAATTGAAATTATGAGAATAAGAATAATGTGGCTTTAGTTTTGGGGGAAAAAAAAAAAAAAAAGCTTTGTATTTGTTACAGGATAGCTGTTTTTCTAAGAGCTGAGTTTTTGTGGGATAGGAAACATTTTCATGTGCAGCTTTGCTTTCCTCTCTCCCTTCCCAAAACAGACATGCTCAGTCACGAGAAACTGGAAAATGTAATGGCTTAGAAGCACTGCATTCGTATTTGCTTCCAAGAAATGGAGGGTGTTTTGCAATCTGTGAATGTGGACAACAGTTCTGTTTTGGTGACCATTTTTCACAATTTTGTAGTGACAGAACCAGAACATCTGGAACAGCTAAGACTGATTTCTACCTGGATTGTTTGACCTTATCAAAAGGCACAGCAAGCTGTGTGTGCCCAATTCTGCTCCCATTTACAGCTGTTAAAGAATTTGAGAGTGCCCTTACAACAGACAGTGGTGTGACTCCTTTGGGAAGTGGATATGTGGCTACCTTTGGGAAGTAGATATGTGAAGGAAAGAGAAAGTAAGGTGTGATACACTACATCTCTAAAAGATGGAGTACAGAGATGTACTTCAAAAATATATGAATGAAAAGATGTGAATGTAAAGACATGATGAAAAGATGACAAGGGGGAATGGTTTTAAACTAAAACAAGGGAAGTTTAAGTTAGATATTAGGAGGAAGTTTTTCACCCAGAGGGTGGTGACGCACTGGAACAGGTTGCCCAAGGAGGCTGTGGATGCCCCATCCCTGAAGGCACTCAAGGCCAGGCTGGATGTGGCTCTGGGCCGCCTGGTCTGGTGGTTGGCAACCCTGCACATAGCAGGGAGGTTGAAACTCGATGATCATTGTGGTCCTTTTCAACCCAGGCCATTCTATGATTCTATGATTCTAAGTAAAAAATTAACATAGCTGGAGAAGTCTTAACAGGTCATGGCAACTTTTGCTCTGAATCTAAACAGCCTCTCGTCTTGGTACGCTGAGCACAGTGGTCAAACAAAATGCCATCTGGAGTAAACAGTTGTTAATTTCCCAAAGGCTTCACTGATCAATCACTGTTAAGTAGTCAAAACCCAAATGGTAATCCATGCAGATAATCAGCTCTGTAATGACTGGCTACAGAAGTGAAACCCCTGATAAATGCACACCTCATATATGCTTACAAAATACATGATTTGCAAAAGGCTCTAACTTCATTGCACCATATAAAAACGAAAGAAAGCTTAACTGTAAGAATTGCGAGCAAAAACTTACATGAGGGACCTGGTTTGCAATGTGACAGCATCTCCATGCCAGACTCCAGCTCTAGTGGGATATGCTTACTCTATGACTGCCGTGTCTTAAGCAGTAAAATGATCTAGCTCCTTAAGCACTGATACAAGAACTGTTTTTACCAAACTTCAACATCAACTGAAACAGCCCATTAAAAAGCTGTAACAGTGCCTGCAGTAAAACTCCTGCCACAGCCTTAGATAGGGTAGCCCAGCAGGCTATGAACTACGAGATGAAATTAAGGTACAGGAGCTATTCCACCAGGATTGGAATTTCCTTCTGAGCTAAATTTCCCTTCGAGTAGTTTTACTTCGTTCATTCTTACAGGACTTGTGAGGATAAGAAAGTCTTGGCAAGTGAACCTTAAATGAGAAAGGAGACTGCTGTACCTGTGCAGCTCACCCTCTCTCTTAGAGCACTACATCAGGAGGTGGCACAGTCTTCTCAGCAGGGAGGATGAGCTGGATGTTTGCTGTTTCTAACAGCTTTCTCGAAGTCAGAGCTTTCTGTAACTCTCAAATAAAACCAAATATGGTCAATTTAAACCAAGGCTAACCTTGTAAAATCGACTGCCTGGACACGAATAGATACATCTAGGAAATACCTAACCAAACAAACTGATGGACAGAGCACACACACAGTCCCAGGACTTTGTACTGTGAGCTCTACATGGTGCACTTTGTATTCCATGTGCTTCTGTTGTTATCTATCTCAGATTTCAACCCTCGAGTAATTCTGGAGACTATATTCTGTTCTAATTTCATAAGATTTATGTCTTTTGGGTCCCATGACTCTTTGTAGGTGTTATATCCCACCTAACTTACAAAACACCTTGTCAGTATCTTGCTTCCTTCTGAATCCCTCATCTACAAAGAATAAATTAATTCATTTAAGCCCAGATATTTGCTGCAAACTGTGATATCCAAGAGATATCACACCTGTGATCACACTGTCAAGACATGTTCTTGTTCTCTATGCTGCATAATAAACAGAACATGTTACAGCTGGTATTTTTGAAGCCTACTTTTCTTTAGCTAATCTGATGCCTCCCAAGTTGGCATAAACAAATACTGAATGAATCAGTGTCCATGTCATAAAGTTTTGGTCAGAAACAACAGAAACCATAATAAGCAGATGGACAATGCAGACATACACATACAGATGCTATGAAGCCGGCATGATTTTGAGCCAGCTGCAGTATTTGAGGAGGGCAGCTGATCTGCCAAGCAGGGGCAGCAGTAGACACAGCTAATTAACCTGATCAGAAGTCACAGCTTGCTGAATTATCTACTCCTTCGTGGCTCTATATTAATTTCTGTGCTAACCACAGCAGCAAAACCACAGTTACAAAACACCTCCAAATATGTAGCTTAGATACTTTTTTTCTTGCTATGTCATTGGCAATACACTTGCTGGTCATCAGTTCTGTAGATCTGATTTTTCAGTCTGGAAACTGATAGTGTAAAGCTCCATTTCTGTCCTGGATTTTTGAAAGAGCTCTGTAAGAGAGAAAAATCTTCCACAGAGGACACAGCAGATAATGTGATCTTTGTTTCAAAACCTGCTTTTCATGCTGCAGCATTAGGCAAACTGTTTCATCCACTGCTGTTTGATCATGTGAGACACAATTGTCTTTGGAAAACTAAAGAGGTAAAATGCAAAATGCCTCAGGCAGAGATAGAAACAAGGACTCCTATTTCTTGAGAAGCAAATGAATTGTTACAGTGCGTAACTACCACCATATTTAACTCCAGGCGAGGAGGAGGTAGAAGAAAAAAAATCAAGCAAATATTCTGAAATAACAAGCAGATTAAAGGAAGAACCCTCCTGCTTCCATCCCCCATTTTGCTACAGACAATCAGGTACAGAACCCATGTAATTAATCATTCTCTAATTAGTCTCTCTCTTTTTTTTTTTTTTTTACTTTTTTTTTTTTTTTTCAATGGAAAAGCAGCACCACATTGTTTAAAATTCCTGCCATACTGCTGTGCTGATTCACAGACTTTTTTGATGGAAAATCTCATTGTTTCCGGACAGAAAGCAATCAAAACCCCTATTAAAGAAAGACTGTCACAAAGCCCTACGGTATAATTGCTAGCATGTGGACTTCAAGGGAGTGAAAGACTTCTGAGCTGCAGACAAAGATATAGCTGCCATTGGAATATCAGCATTTTAGATGTCACTTCTCTTGACTTCCATTCCGTCTGGATAAAACTTCTGGGACGAGAACAACAATGTGTGCATGCAGCATCTAGCATGATGAGAGCAGTGACCTCCTCTGCCTGCCAGGAATGCTCTAATGAGGAGAATTAGTAATGGAAGCAAGAGACAAAGACTGCCATAATTTGCTAAAGTATCCAAAAGGATCAGACTTGAAGCTGCGTTATGCAACTCACAACAGCTCTTGCAGAACAAACTTTTTATCTTTCTGTATCCTACTAGCATTATTTTGTCTGATGTTAATTCTGTGCACAACATATTCTTTACTGAAGTGTTGGGGGAGAGATGTAGTATCATGTATTTAATAGAGAAAAGGCTTTGAAGTATCTGTTGGCCATTACATCTAGAATGGGCAATAGAGACAGTAGAGCCTGTGGAAATCACATAGGCTGGAGTTAATAACAGGAGGGGACAGCACAGGGGGCTGTGTAGGAGGTATTGTCCACCTGCTCCTGCTTTCCCCTATAGTCCATTCCAGCTAAGTTCATACTGGTACTTTAAACAGTGCTAGGAGATATATCTGGAACACGAGAGTCTGCACTGTTGAACTGTTAGGTCATTCACCCAAGAAAGGAGACAGCTGTTTTTACAGTCTGAACCAGAGAAGCTGGCTCAATTTCTCCCTGTCCTGAAGAACTTCAAACTTTCTTCTCTTGCTTCTCTAGAAAGTTCCCTTGTCACCAGCACATGGCATAGTTGGCTATATAGCCTATGTCTAGGCTAATACCTATGTCTCTGAGTAAAGATGGCTGTCAAAAATGCAAGTACCCTGGGGCAGAATGTTTGAAATCTGCTGACTCTTGAACCTAGCAAAAAGGTCTCACGCTATACTAAGACAGACTAGGAATCTACGTCACTACTCTGCTTTATTTCACACAACCCATACATGTAACTAAGAGTGGGGCAAGAATTAATGTTTCCTATCTGGAAACAGCCTTTCTAGTCTGTTGGCCAAGCTTACTTGGTAGCTCTTCCACTGTTGGTAGGTAGCATTATTATGCGTCACAGGAAAAATGTTACGAACAAAATAAATGCTTGAAAACCATTACAGAATGTGTTCTTTGGCAGCAAAGAAAATCCATCAAAATGGGGGAAAAAAATGAGTATAGTTATTTATTTTTTTACTGAAATCTATTGCAGCCAGATCAAGATTATTTCCCCATAGTCAGATCACAACAAGCCAAGGAAACTGCCCTGGAGTGGTCAGGAAATTTCGGAGTCACCTGTTGCAGCCACCTGTCCACAACCCAAACGTTCCTCTGCCCAAGGATTTAGATTTAACCCCTCTAGTTTTTCAAAGCTCTTCTACCTGTGGTGTTGCTCTCATACCCTTAGTACAGTGAAAAAGTATTTCACATGATACGCAGCTGGAGATGGTGTTCCATATGACTCCTGGTTAGCCCTAAGGTCTCAGTGTTGCCGTTTGAATTCAGCGCCTACCAGTGGCCTGCTGAATGAAGAAAACACAAACTCTGCTTTAAGGATGTTTCATGGCAAATCTTAACCTAACAAACCTGCTTGGGAAGCTATACAGACTGAACGGTGCTTGAAATGGTCATTGTTAGGATGTGATTTCACAAACACCTTCAACCTCTAACAGTATCATGCTCCGGAAAGAGCACTTGCATCACTTGCAGCTATACATAGAGGTTAGCCTGTAAATACAGTTAACATATATGTTTTAAGAGCATGGACTGAATAAGGCAGCTCTAGCACAAAAGTAAGAGCTGGATGATCCCTAGATGACACTATTCTCAGCACCAGAAAAAGACAAATCTTATGCTGACAGCTGCTTCCTTCCATCTCAACTCACTATTCATTATCAAAGGTGATGCAAATTGAATTTCTCCTAAAAGGCTGCTCAGACAACTCTGATAATTATTTCACGTTAAGATGTGTGGTAATTTATGTAATTCTGTGGGCCACAGAGCTTCTGCAACATCCAGACAATCAATTCTAGCACTGGTTTTTCACAAAAGCTTGATCCATCACACCAGGCAGGCATGATTTAGATCAGTGAGGCAGAAGAGGTCAGCTGCAGTCCTGTTGCATGAAAACTTACTTTGCACATCTGTGGCTGCTGGGTAGACAGAGATAAGGAAACAGGATGGCATGAGAAACCATGATGTAAGAGTTTGCAGGATACTGGCTTCTGTAGCAGTTAATTTCTATCACTAGTTTAAATAGAAGTCTTACTTGAGGAGGAACTTTGAGAATGGTGGTAAAAGGCTGAATGCATCCAGAAGGAATCATTATAAGGTGTGATGCAACCCAGGAAGTGAGAGGAGAAGCATAACCCTAAATCCCATTCCAAGGGTAATTCTTCAAACACCTGAGAAAGGGTTGGTCAGTTACCCTTTCAGTTTACTGCAGTGGGCCACACTGTAGTTGGAAGAGTTGAAAACAATGGAACCCTGGACTTGTTGGAGGTGTTTGGGTTCCTCTGTATTCCTGTGGAGATCAGCCAGAAAGATTTGGTTACCTATTACTCTCTTTTGCAAAGTGTATCCTATGAAGGATGTGCCTTTCTTCTGGGAAGGCAGTACTTTGGTACTTGACCTTGCTGGTTCCTACCATAGCAATTTATCTCTTTTCCACAAGTTCTGGAGAGATGTGTAAGTACAAGTACCTCAATGAAGTATTATGGCTGACCTAAGGGTAGGAAAGAGTGCCTTCCTCTATGATGAGTGAGGTAGCTCACCTTGTTTCTCCATCACCATCACATGATGTTTGTTGGTAGGCAGAGAAATGAGAAACCAGTAGATGCTGGTCAGTGGACAGGAAGAGGGAAGATATTTGTTTGAAAGGATGTGGGTGTTTTGCCATAAAAAAAAACACAACCCTTTCATTGCACTTGCAAAGCATTTGGTCTTTCTCAAACTTCAGCACTCCTTAAAGTGCATAATTCTACTTAAAATAGTAATTCTTTTATTTGAGCAGGCATCCAGAGAGAGCACAGTCTTCCATCTGCAATGAGAGCATTTATCATATTCTCTTCTTCCTTATGTTGTGACATGCAGAGCCCACACACATTTTGCAGGCTCATTTGTCTCTGTAACAGTTGCTTCCTCAGAAGTTTCAAGTCACTGCTGGGGGAGATTCACTGTTGTGCAGGCAATGCTGTGGTGCAACTGCTCCTACAACTGCTGGAGTATTATAAAGATCACAAAGAACTAGACTGCTCATGTGTTCTCCTCTGAACATCATCTTTTCCCATCTCTTCTTTGCATGGAGAAGGTTCTGCCCTTTTCTGCCTTATACAGTGCTCTCCTATTTCTGCCTGTCATTCACTGGAAAGTACATTTTCCAGTAAGGCAAACACTTCTCAGACCTATCACATGTATACGAGCAGACTATGAGGTACTTGCAGATATGCACTATGTAAGTCAAGAGCTACCATATCTGCTTTATTCAGCTAATTCATCTGTGCACAGTGAACATGTTTAAGGTTTCTGGACCAACAACAGCCTCTATGATGTACAGATAACACTGTGAGCTAGGTTTATCAGGGTAGTTTCAGAGAGTGTTAGGCACCTAAACAGGTCAAGAGATCCTGACCAGTTTGCTTGTACATCTGGCACAGTGAGGAGTTGCCTCTAAACTCCTGTAGTAACTTTCCCATTGAACAGCAGGCATGATTTTCTGCTTCATTACATGTACTCGCTTCCAGTTGGATCTTGATGACTTGCCAACTACCGAAAGCAGTGGGACAATTCATGAATAAATGAGAACAACTAGAATTTAAAAGAAATGGAATCTTTTCTCATGGTTTTCCATTATCATCTGGGTGTGCTGGTAACACTGATGACTCTGAACCAATTTAAAAGCATAGTCTATTGGTCTTGGAGTAGACTTCAGAGACCTTTCTTCACCACAGAGGAAGGGAAAACATACAGTTCAAAGGACATTAACAGGCAATTGGAGAAACTCTTTCCACTAGTGAATAATGAATACAATGACTGCATTAAAACAGGCACTTCTAGCCCTATAAGCTATCTGAATGCATGCTGAGATGGCTAGCAGAAGAGAAAGCAAACATGAAAATACAGCAGACACAGAATGCTTGCTTCCAGTATACCACAGTACTGAATTAGGTCATGTCCTTCCCCATCAGCTTTCATATACATAAGGTGGGCTGCCAGGATATAATGTGAGATGGCACCTAACCCAATTTAACCTCTGTTTAAATTAAGCCAGTTATTAGTGCTGAGACAGTTAGCACTTTTGCATGGGTAAAAAGCAATACTTGCAAAATTATCTGCTTCAAGAGAGGAAACAACAAACTGCTTTTCCCCCTTGGGTTTAGTACCTACTGTTGAAATCATATATCCTAACAGAAGTTTGCTTTGAAGAACTGGTGCTTGAAATAGGTTGGCCTCATCATTCACATGCAAGCCTTAGATCCAGACAGTGTGAATTTGACTCTTTATTGCAGCACAGATTCCCTGGTGATGCCGGTCTTTCAGGGCACTGGCATCCTGCTTGTTATCTTGAGGGTTATCAGTGCAGGCAAACTAGCCTTGTGAGAGTCAAGTCAGGAATTAAACATGCGATGTTGATGCTATGCTCCTGTGCTACATTTACAAGGGAGCAGGCAGGTGTAAAAGCAAGTACATATATTCTTCCTGTAACTACTAGCCCCAGTCCTCCGGTCCACTGGATTAAAAATTCAATACAGAGTGATACAGATTTTGATGAGAGCCCTTTACAGTTGTGGTGGTAGGCACAGGACTCTTCTTGGAAGTGCACATGGAGATCTGAGAGCCACCAGCAGAAAATCATTTGTATTGTGGCTAGAGGGAAAAGTGCCATTGATTTCAGCTCACTAAAGCAGAATTCCTCTTTTTTTTTTTTTTTTCTGGGTGTTAATCTCAAATCAGTTTTTTGCTTTTTGTACTGGCATTTTTAACCCTGTGTACTGCTCAAAGAAAGCAGAAGTGTCTTGTTAGAAAACAGATACCTTAGCAGTTCCTCAGTGTCCTCCTCAGGAGCTGTGTTCAGAATGTGCTCCCTTTTCTCACAGGCAGCTGGCAACAGCAGTGAGTCGCCCAATTTCACCATTCCACCAAGGTCTGGATCTTCAAATAATTTAACATCTGGAAAGGGGAACCAGTAAAAGGTGTAGTTAAACTGTACTATGCAGAACCGTAACCAAAGTAATACTAACTAAGGAATCTGAATAAGGGGATGAAAAAAAGGTCATGCAGACAATTCCTTTTATATGATGATTTCCAATTCACAAAGTGCTAGGAAACACATCAGTAATATGTTATGTTCTCAGGAACTGGTAAATCTGCTTTTCTTCTTGCACATAGGTCACACTACTTTTGCCACTGTCATGACAGCCAGCTTCCAAAAATCTCTATTACCCAAACCCAAAATGTAAACAGTGAACAGATAGGGGAACTATAATAATATAGTCCAAACTATATTTATCCTGTTTAAATGATTCTAGATGATTCTGCCCTAGCTTTGACTTAACATTTTAACATAAAATTTGCTTTAACATTTCCAAGACATAATCTAACCTGTATACTCTGCATCACTGTATTTTAATAGTTCAATCATACACATGCTTTAGACAAAACAAACTCTATATATACAAATATAGCAAAGGTTTACTCTCTTTTATCTTCTTCCTGGGACCAAGTGATGAGAAATCTTTCTCTGGGCCAAACAGACCCTCATTCGGGTCTACTTCCTCTTCAAAAATGATTAATTTGTGCTTCTCTTCCTTGGCTGGAGGAGCAGATGCCTTCTTTGTTTTTTTAGTTCTAAAAACATAAGAGACAAGAAGATCAACTGCAATTCTTCATTTAACAAGAAAGTTTTATGGCTAAGAAAGCCCCATATGCTGAAAATAGACGGAGGCTGGGAAAGTATTACAGGAAGGTACATACACATCTGTTAGTCACTGGCAAAAACAAGATATGGAGCTGGGTAGTTAGTTAGCATGACATACTCCAACTGTACTCACATTTTGTATTCTTAGGTACTACCAAGGAACTCAATGGGAAGTGGAAGATTAGGGCTAAAAATGCCATATTGCACAAACTATCACTTGATCACATTTGTTTTAAACAGTTTTATTTCTCTCATAGAGAAAGCTTAAAATAAAGAAGACCAGCAGCTTCAGCAATACTGTCATAGAGAGACAGAGAAGGGATGGCTTGAAAAACCAAGTGCAGGTAGGACACTAAACTGATCTCTTTGACCCTGCTTCCAGTCACTGACTCTGTGTTTGACATCTACATAATACTTTTCATCACAGCGTCAGCCGTTCTATGAGAACACCCTCATCCTTGAAAAAGAGTTGGTACAGAGTCTACATCACCTTTAGGTTGAGGAAAGTGGGGATTGGAAAACAGTTTCTTGGATAAGCTGCAATTTGCAGAATTTACAAATGTCACTCAGTACTTTCTCAAACCAAGGGTAGGATTAACTGCCTCTAAATTCAGCCTTCTAAAGTTGGACAGTGAGACAAAGTTGATTTTTAGGCTTCTTCTCTACTCAATGGAAAGAGACAGACATTCCCACAGGACAACTAATCCCATCTCCTTTCAACACGGATATTTGGACACAATAAATCTCTGAAGATCTCCCCCTCCCTTCCCACTTGATAGAGAAGGAGGCTGAAAACCGCTCTGGATTAGAGGTATCATTTGAACATTGCTTAAACAAGGACAGGAGCCAAAACCACGTGTCTAATGCTCTCATATATAGGAATTACATTCCAATAGCCACTGCAAGGCAGATTTCAAGTAGGGCAACTAGAGACAATTTTGAGAACAAAAACCTTTGGATGAGAAGTCCAATCCAAACTAAGCTGAAATAGAATTCATTTGGACAGCACGTCCTTCCCAAGAATTTGCTGTATTTTAGAGATCTTGATTCCTAGCATCAATGGCCTTAGCACTTCTAAGGTAGCCCCTTTCAGTGCCTCTTACCACAGAAGATCTGATCTTCGCTGAGAGCAGGTCAGGTTTCAGCCTAGAGCAAACCCAATTATCAGCACTTAACATGCCAGAGTCATCAAAACTGCAAACTAAGGTCAAAAGATTACACATACATTCCAACTACATAAAAGAACCTTGTAAAATTCTTGTCTGAATACAGCTACATGCAGAGTGGAATCCAGTTACTTTCAGTTATTTCCACAAGTTTATTATCAACAAAACAGAACTTAATGGATGATGTTACCTGGCTACCATCACTTCGTCTCCTGGCAACAGGAAAGGCCACACTTCAGAGGCCTAACAACAAGCCTCATGCAGAACTGAAATACAGACTTATTTGGAAATACAGCCCAACAATATACCAAAGGTATCTGCAGTTGACGGTGATAGTGTGCTGATCTATTTAAAGTAGAGCCCTCCTCCTTCTTTAAACACTTCCATGGCTTTGCTTTTTTGCATGTATATTCTTTATGGATATGGCTTGAGTGACTTCTGAATTTGAGCTGCTTTTGGAAAGTCGGGTCCAAGTGCTTGTCTCAAACTGAAGCATCTGTGAAAGAGTCTTCTTCCAAAAATGTACATAACTTGAAGTAGTACTACCTACAAGCCAGACAACTTTCAGTACAGATTTCCACACAAAATTATTGCTTTATTGACTGTGGCAAGAACTCTATCACTCAAATGAGCTTAGACATCAAAGGAAAAGGTAAAAAATGAGATTAGTTATAGAACAGAAGAACAGTAAAAATGAGTTGTAGAGAGCTGGCCAATTGATGAGAAGTAGAATTAGTAGACACAAAACAATTCAGTCTACTGGGGACAGAACAATCTTTGCAGGTTTTGTGCTTTGCATTGTATTTTAAGTGACTGATAACACAGACGAAGATTTGCCAACCTGTGGAGTACCACAAGCCTTTGGCAAGATCCCTTGTTCATGCAAGTGTGACCACAGCTCTCCTGATGTCTAAGAGCCTCTTAGGCCACAGGTACTTACACATGAGCTAACACATGTCCAAGCAACAGCTCTCCACCCCACTGAAGTTAAGGAGTATATCAACAGTTAGCTGACGTACTTGCAGTAAAGAGTATCAGCATGGTGGGAAACATCAAGGGAAGGGTGGAGAACCATCAAACAACACCATAAGGAATAAGACGTAAAACAAAATGAATAGGACTCAAAGGCCTTAGTAATAACGCTCTGCTGAGTCTAGCCATCAGACCAGCCTACAGACAGTGTCTTGCTTTCTATTTTGCCAAGAGACACCACTGACAGTTACAGGGCATGGGGCCAAACCCACAGGGCCCAACTGCTACCAGCAGGAACATGAAGAAGTTGTTTTTCTGCCTCCAAGTCATTTCCCCTCAGTACCCTTCTAAGGAAGCCACAGCTGGGCTGCCAAGTCATTCCAGCATATCCATACAGGGACTCCGTGGAGGTCAGTCTCAAACTGGGAAACAAGATTCCCACGGTTCTGTATTTAGCAGTGCCCATCCAGGCTGTACGCTGGGAGCAGAGGTTAACAGACGAGAAAGGGTGTGTGAGAAGCCTGGGAGTCTGTCTGGGGCTCTGCCTTCACAATCGGCTTCAGCTGGCCTGAGCATGTGTTGCAAGTGCTGGCTCTGCCTGCCCACGCACTGGTGATGAGCCTACATGCTGGTGGGCATGCACGGGAGAAGCTGCAAGGATGGCCACCTCGATGCTCATGATACTCCCAACCTTAGACATTCTGAAACTACCTGCATCCAGCTGGCATAAAACCATCCATGTCATTGCTATTTCTGCGTTGCTGGAACAAGTGAACGACGGAAAGATCACTGTAGTTAACTTTAAGAATCTTAATGAAAACCAAACCAGTCATAAATCTCCATCGAATTGAAGAGTTTTCTGGAACTATGCTTATTTCCCCAGTTGGACGCACTATTTTCTATACATAAAGCACCAGAAGAGTGCCTCTAATAACACTGCAGTCTTCTGCCTTGAGCCCAAATTGTCTCACAAATAAATGTAAGTAAAGATTAGCCTCTCAACTGATGTGGACAAAAACTGGATGACCAAAAATTAGGGGATGTGCATGCTCCTAGCCAGGTTACTGGTACACTTGAAAGTCCAGCTGAGATTCCTGGCCCCCCACGTGATTCTCATCTGCAAAAATGTCAGCAGAGCTCTGCATGCAGGAGATACTCACTTTCAAAAGTAGCCCATTTTTGCAGAGCAGTTCTCCTGTTATTGTTTACAGACACAATGTAGGTCAGTTTGGCAGCCTCTCTGTCTCACTGGCACATCAATAATGCAGAAAAGCTTTCTGGTCAGCTGCAGAGAACAGCAATGAGGATGACTAAGACACTCCATGTGCAATTTCTGTGTTGTGAAATGCTGGATCTTCATGCCTAACTCTTGGTGACACACAGCTTAAATCACAGAGCTGGGCTCTGCAACTCTGTGTGGCTGCTGTGGTTGGCACAGAAGTCCCCAACCCATTCTCACTACTGGCTTAAAATATATGTAATACTGATACTTACTACTGTGTGTACTTATCCTTCTGTGCACTCCGAGTAAGTGCAATCTCAGTACACAGACAGACAAACATGCTTTGAATTTCCTGTCCTGAATATACGACAATTTCCTTTTTACAGGAATAAGATTATGCTCCAGGAAAGGAATGTTACGCATAAAAGAAAGATTTACTCAAAATACACATACTCACATTTTAGGAATCCATGAGATTTTACAAGGGAAGAGCTCAGTGATATAAATGCACCCCAGCTCCCACACATCCACGTTCAGGCTTGAACAAAAGATCTCCTGCTAAACCGGCAGCAATATTAGCACATCTTGAAAACCATTTCTGGGAAAACAAAGATCCTATACACGAGCACACCCAGAAAACAAAATGTCATCTGCTGCTTTCTTTTCATTCAGCAGTGCTCACTTGTCATAGATGCCCGTTAACAACAGACAGCACAAAAGGGGTCATTCTGCTCTGCTTTGGGCAAGGGATGCAGCACAGAAACTCGAAGGCAGCTAGCTCAGCACAGCCTGGCATGAAACATTAAACCGTGACAAGTGCTGGCCTCAGGGATATTTCACCTCACACAGTAATCCTTTTCTTGTAGGCATCGTAGTGACATACAGTGCTTTAAATGGCCCTGGCATGTCCCAAAATAAGATAGCGTTTAATAGACGGAGTAAATCTCCTATTAGAGATCATGTGGAGGAAGAACATTAAATTGCAGGGGAAGTTTCTCCTGCTCCAGTAGGTGAGCTTTGGGCGATTGTTCCAACCGAGCAACAGAAGGACTACATCTTCAGCTCCCATCCAGGGTCCTGCTTTTGGGGAGAGAATTTTCTAAGGGCTCTGCATCCAGGAGAACCTATTCTTCAAATAAAAGAAGCCACACAGTTTCTATAGTCTGTCCTTACACTTTCTGGTGATACCCTTCTTCAATGTAATTCACAATGAGCAACAAGATCACAGATTGACAACTTCTGTTGTTGTCAACGTCTTACGGACAACAAAAACCAAGTTTTGAATATAATGATCATTAAATTAAACATAAATATGAACATTGTCATGATGCTGGGTAAAGTGAAAGATATATGAGCTACAGTCAGTAATTAAAATAGCATTCAGCTGCTGGATTATCGCCAGAATCATGTTGCTGCTTTGTTTTTTATGACGCTACAGGATCGGTTAATAATGGGACCTTATCCAAGGACAGAGACTTTCCACCTTTTTCCTTCAAAACAAGACCAGGACAATGGGAGCACTGCTACCCACTATCTGCTGACATGGAGCTCACTGCAGCATTGCTGGAGTCTGCTTCTCTGCAGAGAGCCTGAGATATCTCTACATCTTACTTAAGCACTCAGATGCATTGAGCAAGGAAGGATGAAACCAGAAGGCTTTCTTTTTGTTATTCTTTTTGTTATGCTGCTGTGGTGGGATGAGGAGGAGAGAAACTTGTGTCTTGCTTAGCAGTCTATGGATCACTAAAATAGCAGCAAGGCAAGAGCCAGCATCAGGGCTTGGCACATAACACTTTTTTTTATGCCTTTAATTCTCTATTTGTACACTTGGTAGGATGCAATTTCAAATCGACAGAAGAGAAACACTGATTTCTTCTCTGCTTCCCTCTCCTGGAGTACCTTCTCTTTTCCCCACGCCAAGTCCTTGGAATTTCTGCCCACTATTGTCTCTTTCCCCTTGCATCCCTCCTCAAGCCATTTCTCCAAGTTTCTGGCCAGCATCAGGCATTTTCTTGCTCCATCTCCAGGAACTGCAGTATTGCATTATCCTCCAGATCGACATTTGGGCCTCCTGATCATCTTTAGTGCTCAACTCCCCTCATCTGCATCATGTACCTTTTCCCTCCAGACCTCCACTCCGGTCTCTTCTTTTTTCTGCTTCAACTCTAAAGGATTTCCCCTGTTGGTCAAATCAGCCTTTTGAAAAAGCCCACAGGCTGCAAGTAAAGGGGAAACAGGATGCTGCAGTGAGAAAGTGGGAAAAAGCAGGAGGGAGGGGAAGGAAAGAAAAGGATGAAATTAAGCATAAACAACAATAGGCAAATCAGCAAAGGAAGAGAAAAGGAAGAGTTTGAAGCTAATAAAAAATGATAACCAGCTCAGCACCAAAAATAAACAAGGATGATGACAAAGTTCATTTTCATGTTTAATTTTAAACAAACATAAAATCAAGACAGGAAGCTTTACAACGAAAAACTTGGGAAGAACAGTTTGGGCTTAATGCACTCTGCTAGTGTTTGATCTCTCTCTTTTAAGGTGCCCCAGATCTATGTTTTGACCCTATAAAAATTACACTCAACTAAAAAATCCACTCTCTTGCATTGATTAATAATTACTGTTAGAGACAGGAAATCTGTGGGCAAGTATTCTGTTGCATGCCTGCAAAGTGATGTCTACGTTCAGTATAGATCAGCAATACAATGTGCCACACAACAAGAATATAAATATGACAACTGTAATGAGATCAACCTGTCAACACTGTACCTTTATGAGACATTTACAATCAAAGTGAGCTGTGTTGATGAAGATTCAATTACCTTGAATGTTGTCGTAAGAATTCTTAAAACCAGCAATTAAAAGTGACAAATACAAACAGCAATTGTTTTGGAGAAGTAACTGGTTTCTTCAGCACTGAAATGATGAAAAAAGAAAAAAAGCCAAAACACACAGGCATATATCACCTGTTAGATATACTTGAATAATTTCTGGAAAGCACTGAACAGGTGAGGAGGTGATGCTGCATCTCCAGAAATGTTGGTCCCTCACAAGGATGAGCAGCCTGTGGCTATTCTACATCTGCAAAGGTTTTGTTTTGTGTTACCTTATCCTCTTTGCCAACAGAATGCTACCATACCCACTGGCCCCTCCTGCCATCTACCTGTGTTTGGCAGCCTCGTGACCTCATTATGTGCTCCTGAGCAGCAGACAATTCCCACTGCGCTTCTGCCTCAGGAGAATTCCCCCCTCACCACATCCAAAGTGCTGGTTACCAAAGCACTGAGCAGACTCCACCAGTAGCCAGGCAGGATTAGTTCTCAAAGGCAGACTGCTATAGAAGTGCCTCCACTGAGCATGAGGAAGGGAGACAGGTTTCAGTCTGGTTTTCCATTGCCTTCCCTCCCCCAGGACTCCCCATCCTGCTGTCACAGAGGTCACTATTTCCCTGTTCTGCTCTGCCTGCCGTGCTGCGGGTAACACAAACCTACCAGCACAACGTGGAGCTGGCTCCATGGGGAGCAACACGGGGAAGGACACAGGGAGTCACTGTCAGAGCTAAATGATACCGTTGTTGCAGATGCAGCCCCGTGCTCCTCTGCTGCCTCTCCTGCTGATCGTGAGATCAAAGCCTTTTCCATCAAAATAAAATGTGACTTTCCTGTCTAGAGGTGGTTTAATTTTTTTTTTTTTCAACAGAGGAAAAATAAAATTGCTCTGGGTGAAATATTCCCCAGGCCATAGATATGCCTACTGCACGAAGCAAGTGCTCTTTCTGATGCTGCAGACATTGCTGGAGGTCAGACTGCAGGCACTGGGGAGCAGAGATGCAGACCTCCCCTCCTAAGTGAGACACTGGGGTTCTGCAGAGGCAGTTGCCGAGGGGCTTCTTTCTGCTGCAAGCAGAAAAATAGCTGACATAGCTCTCTATTTTTTAAAAAAACTGGATTCCTACTTACAGTTTTATAGCCGATGATTTCGGTTGATGCTAACTGCCCTGCCTTCTCAGCACCCGAGCTTTTGCAACACAAGTGATTTCAGCTCTGTGCTCAGTGCACTCAGCTGCTGCCCGCCAGGTGCCGTGGGGGGGTATTGCTTGGGAAGCACCGTGAGCACAGTGCAGAGGTCAGGCACTGAATGGCAGAAAACTGGTAAAGGTGAGCAATCCACGAGCACCTCACTGAATGCAAAAGACACCAAGAGCCTTTACAAGCATCCTGGCTCATGCATGAGATCCAGCTCAGCGCTGGTGTTAACAGCCACAGCAGTATTCTACTCTTCTCAGCAAGGCCTCCATCATCTCATATCCTCAGAGAGTTGCCACCTTGCATCAGAGCCTGCAGCTCCACCTAAGTGATTCATTACAAGCCCTGCTCCTTGTTTCTACTTAGCTGCCTCTGTGCTACCACCAGCTGTCTCCCCTGGGGCTGCCCTCATTAGAAATGCTAGAGATCCATGCATTGCAGCAGGAAAAATGGAACAGGGAGTGCAGCTGAGGGGTTCGTTTGCCACAGTTCATTGGGACAACGCACTCAGACATAGGGTTTGATTTTGGATGGTCCTGCGTAGAGCCAGGAGTTGGACTCAGTGATCCTTGTGGGTTCCTTAGAACTCAGGATATTCTGTGATTCTATGTGGCTTCAAACCTGCTTAGGGACAAAAAGTGGGAAGCAGAGAGGGCTCTATTAGCCCCCCAGAGAGGTCTTTTCAGAATTAGCTGCTGTTAACTCAGGTGTGAACCTGGGCACGTAACCTGATCTTCTGGGCCAGCAGGCTGACTCACAAATCCTGACATGACTCAAAGTGTATCAGTTGTGCCATTTGGTATCTGTGGAGAATCTAGTACAATTAAACCATACAGTAAGTCAGAGAGATGTGAGAAACCAACTGAAGTTTGGTAAGGGGGACCTTCTGTTGAAAACAGGGAGGGAGCAGGAATTCTATCACTGATCTGTGTCATGAAGAGGGGCAAGTGGAAGAGTGATGAATGATGCTGATGACAGCAGGGGAGTAGCAATTACAAATAACTGCACAACGTCTCAAGCTTCTACTCCCTGCTGTTACAATGCCTGCGGCAATGTTGGAGGAAAGAATGATGATTTTCAGACTGAAAACATATCCCCAGGGTACTTCAGGACCTGGGTTCATAAGGAGAAATGATACAGCAGCCCCTTCGCATGCCACGTGGCCAGGAGGGAGAACCAACACGGTGAGCTGTAAACATGCAGTCCAGCAAGCACTGACACACTGCTGGGCGCTGATTCCTGGGGCTGCCTTGTGCCTCTCAGCAAATCACTCTGCACTGCCCACCCATCTCTTGTCTGCTGCTTCTGGCTCTGTTCATTTTCCTTCACACCCCCAAGGGAGGTCACTGCTACCTGCCTAGGACCTTCCCAGTGAAAGGAAGGGGTTTGAGGCTGCCCACCTTCCGCAGCCGGCAGAATCCCACAATGCAGGATGCAGCACATACACCTATGCTGCCCAGCAAAACAAGGTTGGGTCTGCGTGCACTTGGCACTGAGTCTTCAAAGTGCTTGAAATAACAGCCCTGCAGAGTGATAGCTTGAAACGCAGGGTGCTTATGATGTGCCACAGGCATAGGAAGAAGGTGTGTGCTGGTGTTTGAAGGTGCAAAGCTTGATGACATAGTGCCAGAGGACCGTGTACAGAGACAAACCTGATGCAGTATTCCCCATGTTGCCTTTTGGAAATGTCCTTGGTGTGAGGTCCTGGGTAGCAGCCCAGAGAACAGATAAGCAGAGAGCAGAAGGGAGACTGTCCTCCACCATATCATCCATTTGTCCACAGGGCTTAAGGATATCCTGGCAATCTTCAGATCATCCATCAGTAACATCCATTTGTAGGGCACAGAGCAGCACGATGCCTCCCCTCCCTTGAGCAGTGGTGCTATGCCAAGAGCCTGGCAAACCGAGCACGATCCTCCATGAGGGCGGCACAGTAAGGGGTACGACAGGCCAGGTTATGTTTCCCACCGCCTCCCAAAGGCAACAAAGAGGATGCTCATTGCCAACAGACAGCAACATTTGGATAGCACCCAATCACCTCACAATCAGAGTTGACTCTCACTGCACCCTTCCGCAGCAGGGAATGCCAACACTCTTCTTTTACAGACTGGGAACAAAACAAGGTCCCAAAAAAAACCAGAAATGAGCTGGTTACAGCCTAAACAGGATGTCTTTGAAGCAGAATTGAAACTAATTCCTCTGAGAACTTGGCCAGCAGCTCTGGACCACATGCTTCTCCTTCCTGTCTGAGCATCTTGCATTGTGTGGCACTGCCCTTGTCTCTTGGCAGCACCATTGAACAAATAAAAACAACTCTGATTAGATAAGGGTTTGATTTAACAGCCCCCAGGAGAGGAAGGGAGGGTTAGCCTTCAGAAGCCATATAAGAACACATCTTTTTTTTTTTTTAATATTACAGGAACAGTGAGGCCAAGCCTCTGTCACTCACATCCAAGACAAGAAGGATGGATGGCACGGGAACAAGTTTGCGGGACAAGACTGTTATACACAGGAACAATAATGCTGGCAGATAACCCATCACACAGATGAAAAATGAGACATCTTTAGCAAACGTGTCTAGATAATGTTGTAAGATGGTTTTGAGGGCAAGACATTGTGTTTTGTGCTTAATCATGCCTTCAGAAATGCCTCAGATGCTATTATAGACAAAAAGCAATAAAGCAAGGCACAGAAGAGGTCTGGAAATCTTCCATTCAGGTCACTCTGACCAGTTTGTGAACCGTGCTAAATCAGTAGCAGTTATTACAGAAGAATCATGGTTCAGAGAGCAGACCTCAGAAAATAGCCTATACTGCCAGAAACCCAAGTCAAGACCTTTTCCCAGCCCACAGACACACCATTTCTTGTACCAAGGCTGAACTCTGCTCCAACGCAGGCTGCAGCCATGCAGCCCTGAGCCAGCTCCTGAGCTGTGCCCACTGTCACCCAAAGACCACTGCCTGATATGTGAAGCACCACAGCCAGGCTGCACACTCACTGCAAAACACCCTTGGCACACCATGATTGTCTGGTGAGTTGTTAGCGTGCTCCCTGGCACGAATTTGTCCCAGGTTAGTTAATGCTCTCCCAGATTAAACTGCATCTCTGGACATAGTTTAAGGTTCGGTACAAGCTCAGGGTCCTTTCCATTTTGGATACAGCTGGCTTGCTTTGGCTGTAGACGAGGTGGCCAGCTTGCTCTGGAGAGCAGAAGATTTTAGCTAGGATTTAGTCATCATTTAGTCAGGGCAAGACTAGACACCCCGTCCAGTTTTATTTACTTGTCTAGTCTCAGTCAAATTGCCTCCACAGCTGTGTACATCACTGTGCTGACAAATCCAGCCCCTGGACACGGACATGACTGTGCATCTCAGGCAATAGGAAAAGAAAGGTTTTGAGCCTTATCCAGAATTTATGGCAAGGAATAGAAAGCCTTTCTTTCACTTCAGTGACAAATGCCACTAACAATCACCTGAGTGTTACATTTCTTTGTAAAGATGAACTTTTCACCAGGCAGACTGATGGAATCAGTTTTATTCCTTTTATCAAAGAGATAATGGAGAGATGAAACTTGCAAGCACTGTGCCCAAGATGTGACCTGAGAAATTCAAGGGCAGAACGAAGAGCTGCTGAGTCCCAGACATGTGTCTGTCTGTAAGCACATTCCTCTATTTGCTGGCACTTCATATGACTCCAGAGCTAGCCAACTACTGCAAAAGGCAGGAGGAATAGGATGTGATCCCCCAGGTGTGTTAATTACTACCAGCCTACAGTTACAACAGCTAATACATGATTTTTTGGTACGGTTTTACAGACTGCTTCCAAAAACGGTTTTCCAAAAGCCCCTCCTTCAATCCTTTGAAACCAAGACAGAAACATCTGCAGCAAATCCATGGGGCGAAGGGAACAGTGGTTTTATTAAGTGTGCTGATTTAGGAACTTGACAGCATCAGATGAAAAGACAAGCAAATCTCCCATCTCACTGGGCACTCCGTCACCCCCCAATCCCAGACAGCTTCTTCCAGAGCAAGCAATTCTCTTACACTCGGTGAACAGAAAAACAACAGGGCACCTCTGAATCCATTCCTCATTAGCAGTCTGTCCCATCTACAAGCAGTTCTCCGGGTCTGCTGATTAAAGATTTCCTGTGCTTTGGTGAAAGGCACAGGCTAATCGATGAGGTAATGCTTTCTTATTCTAATTAAGGGCTTGAGTCATCCTATTATTGTAAAGTCCATGCAACAAAACATGTTTAAATCTGTCCAATTACATCATGTTCAGTCCTCTTCCAAAGAAGAAATTAAATAAAAAAAAAAAACAAAACCAACAACCAACACTTTTGATTCTGTGTAGCTGCAAATTTATCCTGGACGCCTTCTAAAGGATCTCCTGCCTCCTACGAAATCTGTCTAAGTTAACTAAGGGCTTGCTTAGCATGCCTACAGAATAGCTTGTGGCAGCTTCTGCACGCCTTCATCGCTGCTAAGCTCGGCACTGCTGCAAATGACAGCACACTGCTGTTAGAGAGGATGGGAAAATCGAAAGCTGAGAGTTCACTGAAAGGACTATGGCAATTATGTGAAAGCTGGTGCCAGCTAGTGGCAATGTTATTTCATGCCACTTCCGTGACATTACTTGGCTCCCAAATACTTATATTTACAGAAAAGTGCATGGCAAGTTACATGCATTGCCCTTTAATGCATTTAAAACAACGAACCAGGTCCACTACAAATCCCACAACATCTTTCTTGAAAGCAGATCTATCTAATTTTGTGAGACGGTCAAATTCCAAGCTGGATAGTTACATCCACATCAGCACAATTCCTCCCTGCTGAATTCGAGCTGAATGACGTATTCCCCACTTAGGGCCTGAAGTTGCACAAAGCCATTAAGCCCTCGCTGCATTTTACCCCAGGTGTAGTTACACTTGTGCTCTGCACCAGAATGCTGCTGGCTGGCATGCACAGCTGTAACATTACACAGACTATATATAGAGTTATTTGTAGTCCTCTGGGTTTAGGATGATGGTATAAACACAAAATTACTATTTATAAAATCCATTTAAATATATTCAGTGCTCTAATCAGTAAGAAAATGAAGCACATTAAAATAATTACTTGAACTCCCTCCCAAAGGATGCTCGTGTTCCAGCTGTGTGTGTACTGGAATCACGCAAGCCAGCCATGACAGAAACTCACCACTGAAGTTTAAGTGAGGCGATTGCTTCCACATGCAAAGGGAAACCTGGGGAAACAATGACTGCATAATCGTGTAGGGCCAACAATCTAACACTAGAACAGGATATATGACTGCAGATAAGGACAATGCTGGCATGGAGGAGGAGGACTCCACGTTTCCCCTGGGTCAGAGAAGAGACTATTTCCAGAACAATGAGCAACCAACTTCAGATCTGTGAGTTATGCCTCTGCAAACCTCTGTCAGAATGCCCTAGGCTCTGATCCCAACGTACAGTTCCTTCTGATCACCAATAGTGGATATACAGGAGCTTTTTTTCCACTTTCATCTGTCAAATATGCTCTCCTGAAGCAGTGCTTATGGATGTAACCTGTAACAAGTACAAAAACGCTAACTGAGAAAATCTCAGCTTTCCTGAGTGCACTTTCATTCAGTTAGCACCTGCCAGAGAGCAGCAATGAGAAGAGGGCTGAGTCTTTCACACACCCACCCCAGTGCCCCCGGTTGTAAAATATAGCTAGAGAAGTTTCTCATCTCCACCACACGGAGCCACATGGACCTTGGTAGAGTTCTTCCAAGGAAAACATCTTCCTGGACCTCAGAGCAAACACTCACAGCAGGCAACACTGAACTAATATGGATGTTTCTGTGAGATTCAATAGCTGAACGTGTTTTTGTTTTCTACTGTTTTCTTTCAATCACCTTCAACCCTTCATCTGTGGGAGGACAGCAAGTTTGGCAGAGAAGAAACGTGGGAAGCTGTGCTGAAGACACAGGGCTGGAGACAGAAGGCAAAGAAACTCCCACTGCATCATCTGCATATGGGAAATGAATGCTCACCAGGCATCTATAGACATAAACTATGTCCAGAACAGGCAAACTGGAAGGACCAAACTGTTGCAAGCTGAGCATCCTACCATCCTGCTTTATATCCTATCCAGGTAGTTACACAATCTCCACAGCTGGGTTGTAAGTTTGCCCCTAAAAAGGGTCAAGAATAGATAATTTCATGGAAAGCAAGTAAGAGTCATCCTTTATTTGCATGAGTTAACTGTACTTTCTGCTGTCTTTTCTTCTTTTTCCTCTCTCTGATGAGGAAGGTCACTGTATCAGACTATGACCTTGGTTTTCAGACAACATTCAACATCCAGAAATGCTTCAGTGGAAGACCAGTGGGGTTGTTTACTGAGATTCGATAAGTTGCCAATTGGACAGCAGCTGGACTGGAATTAAAACAAATACTTGTGTCACTTGGCAAAGTGACAGTCGAGCATGCCTTGCAACCTAAGCTTGTGACTCAATTCACAGAATATAAAGATCTGCCTGTTTAAATATCTAAAGGCTTCACAGCTGTGAGCACGGATGCACACACTGCTAGCAAAACAAGGCTCTTTCTGTTTCTTGTTCATTGTTTTATCTATCTGAATTTCAATAAAGAAAACACAACCTGTAGCTTCTCTCTCCTTTGACATGAACACTCTCGCTCAGTTTGTTAGGACAGCCAGGAAAGCGTTTCGACTTTTGTGCCCAAATCCTGCTGGACTCATAGGGGAAGCCGTGAACTCACATGGCCAGACAAAATAAATATATAAATTCAGATAAATTCACACAGTTGTGAATTTATAAGTGGCTGAGGAGTAGGAGAATGCCTGAGGAGTGGAGGCAACACCTCAGGAGTACAGCCCTGCTGACCAAGGACCAGAAGGCACAACTGAACACATACATTTTGACAAGTTTGCTCCAGGCCACCTGCCCAGTGGATAGCAGCTGTGCCACGACACTGCTCCAGCCTGCAGATATTCTTCTCTTCCTTTGAGGCAACAATCCACCCGCAGGCACAGTGCCTGCACCTACCTACCACAGCTCTGGGCATGCCATCAATGAAACCACTTGGCAAGGCAGAAAATGCAGGACTCCTCTGGAGCTGACTTCTGTCTCTCTGTGAGCTATTCTCAGCTGCTCAAATTTTCTGGTATAGGAAGCGAGATCAAATTTTGCCACTCATTTCTCCCCCAAAGAAAAAAATGACTGAGGCCAGCCTAGGCCACAACAGGGAAGAAAAGGGAAAGCAAGGCATCAGCGAGATATCAGGGGACAGACTCTAGTGTGGTGGCCATTAGGACACAACCCAGAAATAACTGCTGGGACGTGCACCAACCTACCTCCTCAAGCAGCCAGCCTGGCTCTGCAGGGCTCTGGCAAAGTCGGGGCTAGCTGCCCGTCTGCTTCCTCCCCACCAATCTGCCGCTCAGAGCAATTGCCCACTTTGTCTACAACCAGAAGAGGCCCTGAGTCCTTTAAAACTCTCTTTTCCAACCAAACCAAGTGATAGCAAACCTCTGGCACCAGGGTTGATCGAGCTTGACCACAGCAACAATGAACAGCTTTTACAAACTTCTGGCACCAAGCCCCCAAAACATCAGCCCTCAGTGGCCTCATCCCTTCCAAACTGTTGTCAGGAGCTAGCTACATTTATGTTTATCCACAACAGATGCAAAGCTTCAATCTACCCATGTGCCTTTATTCCTCTGGGAAGGTACAAAATGGGATGAAGGGAAGCCACGAGGGGAAATCTACTGAAATAATAACAAAGGTAGAAAGAGGAGACAGAAGAGCTCTTGCCTGGGGAATACCCACCCCATGGCTCTGCGCAGTCTGCCAGGAAAAACCTCAGGCTGAGGGAGGATGTGCTGTCACTGAAAGATTTAGGGAGACAAAGGAGAAAGGACGGAAGGGAAGGAACTGTGTGCGGAGGAGAGGCTCTGGTGAGGGGTGCAGAGAGCATACGGAGGCAGAAAAGCACAGGAAAAGGTGGGTTCTCCCAAGCTGGTGAACAAACATTAGCTCAGAACTTAATTGTAACTGAAGAAATGCATGCACAGGGCTGTCACATGCTGTAACTCATGAAGTACTCACGTTCTTTTGACAAAATTTATCACTGCTTTGTTCAGAAAAGCTGGGTCTGAGTCATTTTAATCAACTGCTGTCTCAAGTTCAATGGAGTAAACTGAATACAAGTACTAATGTCAGTATTAAACTGCTTTTTAAAGCTCTTGTCTTCAGCCTACAAACAAACTGCACAGTTCATCCATGGAGGAAAGAGATGAAACTCAGCTCAGTTACTGTGATGTGTTCCTACAGTTGTTTTAAGATTCAGAGCTAGAAATGTCTAATGTGGTCTTTCTGGGACCAAACAGAGGGAAAAAATACATAACTGGCTGCTTGAATTCCCTACAGAAAGCAAAACCCTAGGAAACCCTCTGGGCAAATAGAGAGCAAACACAACAGCAGGCAGAGAGCTAACCCCTGGGGGAAAAAGGGCTCAGGGCTATACTTTATTTATTAATTGGTAATCACTTCACACCTTGGGCCTGAGCACAGGAACTCAATTCAGCAGTTCAACTGTTAGACTAATTCCTGGTGATCCCCTGGCATGGGACAGATTGCTTTCTCCTAACCCATCCTAATCACAGCCCAGGAGATGGCACAGGCCAATGGCTATTTCCAGTGGGCATTCTGGGTATAGCAAACCTCTTTTGGAGGACAGGGGAATATAACAGAAAATATTTCATGAGCCAGCACTGTTAAAAGATTCTGCACCTCTAAAAACCAAGGCATATTGCTAAAAGCACTGCTGTAGTTTATTGGTTACTTAATAATATGTATCTGCAAATGTTGAAGTAGATGGATTAAAGACTGATAAATAGCAGTATTGCATTCACTTTAAGGAGAACGGAGAGAAGATAAGTCAATATACCTAATATTTTTCCTATGATGTGAAATATAATACATATCTAATTTCGCAATCTAAAGGATTTTAGTAAAGGGATACTGTAAGCATTATGGCTTACTAGGAAAAAAAAAGGCTTTAATATAAATGCTATGGCTAAGAGAGGCTGTAACTGTATGCTTACAGTGCCAAATTAAATGAAATAGAACTAGAAAAGTGCCACAGCTACAAAAGCAAGTGCAATACATTCTTTCCCGACTGCACAGGTGATCTCCTCTTACTCAGTATTATGAGTGCTGTTCTGCACAAAGCAGAAAAGGTCTCTACAGATGTCCAGGAAAACTTGCAGAGTGATAACACAGGTGAACAATGCACCTAACTCTTAAGGAGAGCAGAAGACGAGGTGACAGTACACATCCTACAATCACATTTCAGGTGAATTTTAGCACTGCATCCCAAAAATATAATGTAATTTTGAGCACTTTTCATTCTAGGACAGTGCACTAAAAGGTGCATCTCCAGGGTGTAAACTTAATCAGAAGTAAATATTCGAGATATTCCTAATTCAGACAAGAAATCTTTCTGTTGCTAAGCAGCCCAGACATGGACGACGATCACTGCACAAATACAGAAAGTAAGCTTTTGTGCATGAGAAAAGCTGAAGAGCATAGAACTGGCAAGCGAGTTGCCACCAGACATGAAAGATCAACTTGCCACAGCCCTGAATGCAGGGAAGAAAATCAGCACAACTGGGATGTCTCCTCCAGGCCAAAGGAACCAGGCTATTACCAGCTTCCACCTGGATGATCATCACTGATACAAAAGCAGGAAAAACAAGACCCTAGTTTAGCATTTTACCCCTAAGGACAGTGCATTTAACTGGATATCTGGTAGTTCAGCAGCACAGCAGCAGTGCTGGGCCAAGTCCAAGACACAGCCTTCTGGCCCAGGAGGAAAAGTTGTTACCAAATGAAGCGCGCTGACAACATATGGAGGCCCCTGCTACTGGAGCAGTTTCATCCTTACCCAGAAATAAAAAAACCTGTAAGATTATGCCAAACACATGATTTAGTTTAGGTCAGAGCTCTGCTGCTCAAAGCACTCTGGCCACTGATATGGCTGGCAATGGACTGCCTTGTTTTACTGTTGACTTTTCATCTTTTCAAAGGATTAAAAAAAAACAAAAAAAACAACAAATACAAGGAAAGGAATTGTAGATTTTTTAAAATCTGAATTTCCCATGCAACAGGGAACTGTGTAGTACTAAACATGTTTATCCAGTCTATACCACCTTCTTTTTTATTCATTCCCATCCCAAACTAACGTAAAGCATGTCTGACAAACTGAAGCTGCAAGTCTTTCAAGTTCCTTGTTTAAAGCATGCATGCACCTACCACTTCAAGGGCATGAAAGAAATGTTCACTCCAGAAATACCAATTCACTGGAAACTATGCTTCTTTCTTTGTCCTCTTACGTAGACATCTATTATTCTCAGATGGCTTAAAACTGGGATGCAGTGCTTATGTCCAACCTGATCTCCACCGATGTGAATTAAAAAAAATCTTCCATGGAAGCTAGGTGACTTAGAGGGAATTAGAAACAATATAAAATGGAAATGAGAATCCTGAATGTCATGTTTGTTTCTGCTGTGACCGTGTACATATGAGATTAAAAAAAATAATAAATACATACCAAGAAGTTTTTATATAGGAAACCAAGCAGTGACTTAGAGAGAAAACCAGCAGACTGCATGATGTGTCATGCTGCAACTCTCTACCAGTGAAGGCCTTGTTTCTTCTTAAATAAACAAAATTATTCTGATTCACTAAGAATTCTGCCCTCGAAAGGAATGGAAGCAATAAACTAAATGAGGATTAAGTACCAGATCTTTTCATCCTTCAAGGCATTAAAGGACCAAAATAATCAGACTTTCAAATGCTACGTCAAACTCTGCAGAGCAGAAAAGCAAACTTCTTGCTTGTTTTGGCACAGCAAATTCTTTACAGCTTACACTTGTTGTAACTCCGAAAATACAACATTCTGTTTGCTAACCCAATAGATCATTTTCCTATCCAAAAAAGGACAGCTTCTTTTATAAACACCGCCAACTAAAGACCATTCTGCGGGAAGTACTGCGTTATCTGGCTTCTCATTGTAAATAGTTGCTTAACTTTTTAAAACATCTCTTCAACAAAGGAGAAATTCTGAGTAATTAAGCACAAGTTTTGTCAAAAGAATAATGTTTAAAGTCCCCAAGTGAACTGTAAAGGATGAAATATCTCAGGTAAAAAGGATGCTATCTGGACGTCAGCAATTAAATGTGATTATAGTAGCAGAATCAAAATCCTTAATCATTATAGTCAACCTGAATTTTAGATTGGGAGACCCATGCATAGAACTTGGTGTGAATGACCACTCTGCAAATGATTCATGGAAACTGGGAATCAATAAGAGAGCGTTTGGGCTCGTTCCTATCAGTTACTGCCTTCTTCTAGGAAGAAGCATTTTGAAAGCCCACACTGGTTCAGGAAAAAAAAAAAACATTCAGTAGAGGCTAGTGATTGTGGGTGGCTCAACCTATTCAGCTGAATCCACCAGCATGCTTACTGAAGGTCAAGAACTTATCTACTTTGGGCTTCTCTACTTGGGTATCTGAAGTTTGAGGAACGCTAAAGAAACAGTCACAACTTATGACCCCAGACATGGAAAAACTAAATTTACATTCAGTCTTCAGCAGTTAGAAATGCTTTTGGGAATTCAGTGAGAATTTCAATCTTGAAGTGGAAATAACCATCTGAAAATTATTGGACAGATACACAAACCCAGATACTACCTTTAGCAAGCTCTGATTCAATTCCTTTCTTTCTCAAGCTATTATTGCTTATGTCTTAGATGCATTTAGGATGTGATATCTTCAGAGAAGGGCAAAAGGAAAGATAGCCTATATGTGAATCTCATGATTGAAATGTTGGTTCTTTTGGTCTTTGTGCTGCTATAACTTCACATCATTCTAGAGACCAGTCAGCTCAGAAGTAGTTCCAGACACAGTAAACCCTAGTGCTCTCCAAAGTGGCATGTCCTATACTGTCTGGTGGCTTTACAATTTGCAGAAGCACCCTACAGTGTCCAGTAGAGCACCTACTGCAGTTGAGACTGTAGTCAAGCCATTCACAATGTCTCTCTCTCTTGGATTCCCTGAGGAATGCACTGAAGTGGCCCTACAAACTTTCTTTTCTCCATAAAGATACTCCTTTATGAATCTATAGGAATCTATCTGTAGGAATACAGCAGAGGCCTCTCCTCCTCTGTCAAGCCCAACTGAAAACATTTTATGTTACAAAATGTTGGGATGAGGGAACAGAGACATAGAATAGCCTTATTTTTTTTTAGAAAATTAGGCAAAAAATTAAACAACAACAAAGGCCTTGACATCCATACCTGATTATACCAAGAGGATCTAAATCTTCTTCCTCCTCTTCCTCTTCTTTTTTCTCTTCTTTCTTGGCATTCTCCAGTGTTGCAAGCTTTGAAATCAAGTCAGGTGTCTTCTCCTCTTTGAAAAAATCCAATGCATCATTTTCTTCATCTTCTTGCTCTTTGTCGTCAGGAATGTTTTTACCCTTGAAGTCAATGACACCAGTAGATTTTGTTCCTGCAAAATACAATTACAGATGCAAAACTGAAAATACAGGACAACAGCCATGTTTTATTTCATGCCCTACACCTGTTCCTCGTGATTTTGTTTGAGGAATGAAGTACACAATCAGCTTTTGTGAAATTCTTCCAATACTCCCAATTGTTCCTAGTTCTGTTCAATCCTGTGTCATTATATTTCTCATCTGTTTACTGATTCAAAGTTGTCAAGCAGATAAAGACAGAGGAAATGAACTTTATCTAAAACCTAGCAGCATATGCCTAATCTTCTCCTTTATGTTCCTTCTGTAGTCAGTGGAAACAACAGAATCTCCAGTCAGTGACTCATCACATCTAAATACAGTTGTTTGACAATAAGCTTCCTTCTGAAGTGCCTATTTCTCCCCATTGGCTACTGAGGGGGCCTAAATGCTCCACTTTGCCGTAGATAACTAACCTTCATATAACTAGAGGAGACAAAGTCCACTTTTAGTTACTGATTTAATGAGCTTGAGCTAAAATACAGCACTGGACAGCATGAAAAACAGTCTCCAAAGCAGTTCTTCAATTTACACTCAGAAATGAAGTCTGAAGTTCTAACTCTTCACTGTGCAAGATCCATCAAACTGAACAAACTCAGCAAACTGAAACATTGAGAAAGTCTTGTTATAGATTACATATGACACTATATGTATAATCTATATACATTGAGAAAACTTGTTATATGGAAAACCTAGGAGTGAGAGAAGAGCTCATAACTATTCTGTTCTGTGAAGACTCTGGATGTTCAGGAATCCAATTTAAAATAATGAGACTAGCTAAAAATAGACTAGCTTAAAAACACAATCGGTAGATAAAATTCCTACCTTTAACCTTTTGACTTTTTAACATGGCAAGTGAGACTCATCTCACCTTGCTTTCATGACTGCGTGTGCCTAGTCAGCTAAGGCAGAATATAGTAACTAAATATGCAGGTCTACACTGAAGAAGTGGTCTTACACTCCCCTTCTAGGCAAGGGACTGTTGGTGAGTGCAGACAGTGGAGGTTAGGATGCTGCATATTTTATCCCCATGTCAATAAACATCTACGTTTTACCATGTTAATTCTCGCCAAACACCTCTTTATATATTGACTACATCTCCAATAGCTTAAGGACCTGTAGTGTACGTACTGAAGTTCATCTGGTTTGGTAGAGTGAGACACAGTATTCTAAGACAGATTTTGATAAACAGGTCACATTACTTGTGCATAATCTGTCCATAGAATATAAAGACTCGTTCAGCTACAGACATCTGTGTCATACCCATAAAAGCTTAACATGAATTCTAAATTCTCTGTGGTCTACTTTCAAGAGAATGCTGACAAGGATGGGGGAGAAATCTAAAACCTTACTTGGCAAAATCCTTTTGCTAACATTATGCAGTTTTGCCCCCCTTGCCTTTAGAATGCTCCTTTCGATTGTGGGTTTTGTTACTGATAAGGCTTTGGTTACAGGGATGCACACTTGCTAGTCCCACAGAGGTCCCAACCTGTCCACACTTCACACGTTTGCAAAACAGTTTGCACATGATGATTTGCTAGTGCCTCGTACCTTCGGTTTGGTTCCTCAAAACTAACACTACACTAAGAATCCTGCACAGCACCAGGCTGATGTATTCCCTGTTCAGCAACACTTAGATGAATTAAGAGCAGAGAGCCCATGTGTTCCATTCATTCACTGACTTGCTGCTACATCCAAACAGTGTAAGAAAGGATCTGTACGAACCATTGGACGAGGCATCAAGAACTGGACACGAAGCTAAGGAAAATTAAGGAGAGAAAAAAAAAAGCTAGAGAATGGGTTTAACTAAGAAAGCACCAGACTTTTCCTCAAAAAGTCGTTGCCAATAATTTGCTTTAGGGTCTACTTCAGCAAGACCTAGCAGTTTTATTAGGAATGAAAAACAGACAAAGCATGGAGCAGTTATTCACTAAGGGAATCCTGCACTGTCCTTTCAGGGACCATCCCTCTGCTAACAGTATATGATTATTTAGCCTTTGAAACTTACATGTTCTGAATCACAGCTTTAGTATATGCCTAAGGGAAATTAGAGATTGTGCAACTGATACTTTCATAGTGATCATTTTGGCATCAGTACTTCCAAAGGAGACGTATCCACTGAAAAGAGGGGAAAATGACAGCAAACGTGATCAGAAAAAGTGGTGAGGCATTGACACAGGCTGCCCAGGGAGGTGGTGGAGTCACTGTCCCTGGAGATGTTCAAGAAATGTGGAGATGTGGCACTGAGGGATGTGGTTTAGTGGGCATGGTGGTTGGACTAGATCTAAGAGGTCTTTTCCAACCTTAATGATTCTATGGTTCTATGACTGCATAGCACTGTAGATGCACAAGAGAATATTTTTAGTGACTCCCTTTACTCTGGCATTCTCTAGCTCTTGACTACCTAAATCAAGTACCTAATAAGGCTTGTAGTAAGCATGTTTGTGGGAGATGGGACACTCACATACTTTAGTTACCTAAAAATTCCAGTAACTCAGGGCTCGTTGCTAGATCCTCATCTTTTGAGATGAATTTCATGATATCATTGAACACTGCTCTTCGTTCATAGATGTCAGATTCTCCCACAAAGAGAACTTTTCTAGGCAAGAGTGGGAGAGAAGCATGTGGATACCGTGCTGACAGTCTCTGGTAGAGCTCCTCTATCTCGCTGTACTTCTTGGACACCTGAAATAGAATACGTTGTCTGGGTAAGTTTCTTTAAAGGCAAGAGGGAGATATGGGCAGCAAGCAGCAATTTAAGAACTGTGAAGCATTAAACCTGGAATCTGAAGTGGAAAAACATGTATTACCGAAGAGCTTTACATATATAGCCTAGTAAAAGCTTGTTATCTACACAGTCAATCCTGAAGCACTGTTGCTGGTCTTCTAATTCTGTTATTAAAATCTACTCCCTAATGAAATAGAAGTTCATTGCCAGATACCCAGCGTCCATTTGTCTGACTCATCAGCTAATTAAATACTGGGAAGATCACTGCTCCAGATACTTTCCTCTGACAGTTACAATTCCTGTCTGCTAAAAGCAAGCTATGTGGTGACCAGCTTCAAAAGACCGGAGGCATAGCCAGGTATGTACCTGATGGAAGAAGCAGGATAAATCTTTCTACCACCACTTCAGAAGAAGGTTTCTCATCCTTGCTGGGTTTCGCTGTGCTTCTGACTGTCAGGGCCTAAACAACTGGCACATTTGCTGCCCTGCACAGCACCCAACACAGAAACTCAAGGGCAAAGACCTCAGCTGATCCCTGACTCCTTATCTATGAGAAAATAAAAAGAAACCACCACTTGGCCATGGTCTACAGGTTCTTGTATAGTGAGAAGATGCCAACAGTGGAGTCACTCCCTCTGCATACAAAGACAGGAAGTCTGAGGAGAAATAAGGCCCAAGATACCACAGGAAGGTGATAACCATGGGAATGCTGGTTAGAAATAGGTTGGCTTCTATGCCAGAGTCAGTTTTGAATTCAAGACTGGAAACCAACACACACAAAAAATCCCCCACAAAAGAAAACATACTGTCTGTAATTGATATTATGGTCATAATGGAGATTGACTGTCATGCTATGGGACTGTGGTATTATACAGACAATACATTCATCTTGATGCTCCATAATCTATTAAAGTGTTTCAATGAATACAGAGTTGGATTAAAAAAAAAACAACCCAAAATCTAGTGCAAGCAGAGTCTGTATGGATCAGATCCTCTCTCAGAGTGGAACATTTATCCTCCTGTAACACACACTGGCAAACTGTAGTGGAGTGAATCCCAATTAGCAGTGAGATATAAGAGATGGTGAGACACAAGCATCACATCTGCCATCTTGGGATAGAAGAAAGCAGAATACTTCTACCAACGCAGCAATAATAGAAGGTCAACCCACAAGAAGCACAAAAATATCTGGGAAATAAGCTAGACACTAACCCAGAACCCATAAACTAGACCTATGCAAGCAAACTTAACAGTATCAGGGGTATATTCCCCAGCAGTGAAACTTGATAGTGTTTGATAGGAACCTTATAGTGTCTACTGGAACCTGATAGCATCTGGCACAGTTTTGCCTGGGCAGCTAGCACTCCCTCAGCTTAAATTTTCAGTCCAAGATTTAGCCTGGTGCAGAGCACTCAGCAGCCAATTTGGGTACTGCCAGTCATTGTGAATGGTAAAAAAAGGTTTCATACTATAGATGTGGCCAGACTGCTAGCTGGCCTCCAGGTCAGAGAACAGGCCCTGACATTAACAGAGACACCTAGGCTAGGCCACTGAGCTACACATAGCCATAAAGAACAATAGCCACCCTAGCTTTCATGCTTCCCTGCCTTTCAGAGTAATTATCAGCCAACCCAGATGATTCGCAAAATGTTTGCATTTCAGATGTATGATGATCACTCCGGGTTCAGTGTCCACCAATAAAAGGCAAGCAGCTCTGCAAGAAACACCAGAACCACAAAAACAAAACTGAGTTGATTGGGGAATGAAAAACTAGGATTTTAGTACTGCATCCTGTATGCAACACAGGTAAGTGTAGGCAACGCTGTACTCTGCATGCAGGATCTGACACGCAACTCAGCAGCCAGGGACTAAAGGGATGGCAATAAAGAGATGTTCCCAGAATAAGCCAGTTCTCTCTTTGAAAAATACCCCAGAGCAATTCTGGAATTCCTGAACTGCCGTACATTTTTGTTTAGCTGTTCTCCAGTAGCACTCTGAACAGGGTATGACACCAGAGTCCCTTCCAAACATGCTGTATAAGCATGGGCGTAAGGGCAGTGAGGAAATCACTGGTATTTTTTCAACAGAACAAATAAATATTACCTTCTGCCCAGAAAAAAGTCAAATCTGATTTGTGAAAAGTGCCTAATATCTAATTGTGAATCTGTGTGTTGCAACACCGTGCAACAGCACGCAGTGTAATAATGCTATACTCAAAGCATACTGACAGGATACCCAAAAGCCTGCAACACGCCATGCAGACTAACATCCAGAAGTGTGGGGATGCCCTCTGCTGGGATAACCTACCACACACACAGGATGTGAAACCTGCAGCCCGAACCATTCCCCACCTAAGCCCAAGGCTGTGCCCAGCAAGTCCCTGCCTCCTGTGACTCTGCTTCAAATCCTGGCTTACACTTTGATGTTTTCTGACAATTTTCCAAGGGAAAGGCATGCAGCAAGTTAAATCTTCCTTTTCTGGGTTGCCCTTCACAATCCTTTGAAAAGAGGCTATGGATTCTGTGGTACAGAACGTCAGGTTAAAAAACAAGAGGTTGCTCTAAATCCCACTTCATCGATGGTATTCAGTAAACGAGATCCCATTTGATAGATATTAAAATATTTGTCTTATGTCACCTGTAATTCCTCCAGGATCCTGCAATTATCCTCTCCCCCTCCCTGCCTCTACCCTAAACCCCCACCTGCTGAAGCCAGCTCAAGTGCACTGACTTCAAGGGAGTTCTGTCAAGTTGCAATATCAAAGGCTCAATTTACTTAACTTCAAAAGAGTTAATCACACAGATAGAGCAAAGCATGTGTGTATTTGCCAGGTCAAGACCCTATCTGCCTGTAACAATTAACATTCAGCTTAGAGCTGCAACAGAGACAGGGATGGGTTGAGTGGCTTTTCTTTTTGTTTTTGCACCAGGAAACAGATAAGTAAGTCAAATATGATCACACATAGCTAGAAGTTTAAGAAAACCACGGGGAAGTTCAAAGTGAAAGACTGCAGTTTGCTGCTAATCCCTCAAATCTCATGCATGTGCCTTACCCCCCTCTTCACAAGAACCTCACGCATCAAAGTACACACTGATGCCTGTAGGACACAATCCTGGGACTCTCAGATGTGCATAGGAGAATTTGATTCCACTCAGTATTAGTGGGATTTAATGTCTCCTTTCCCTAGGCTCCTTTTAATGCCTCAAACTTGTCTTCATATGCTTTCTATTAACAGTGAGGATTTCAATGAAACAGAGGCCTCAGACAGAGTTAACTCAACCCCCTCGGCCAGCCAGTGCACAGTAATGACTAGACTTAGTTTTACAATATTTCATGAAATTCATATCTGCAACTACTTTCTAAAAGCCCACTTCTTCACACTGTCAGGAAATGTAAGTGCAGCAGTATTATCCCTTAAAACATCCAGCAGCTTTGGATATGGGAATCAAAAGCGTCTGTACCCATAGACAACACAGACCGAACTTTCACTTGTATGTTTCCAAGGTAAGCAATACTCCTTACCTACAATTAATGCTGCTTGGTGATCTCATGGTTATGCATTATGGTAGATTTTAATTATATGACTACCTGCTTCTCCTCACCTGTTTCACCCAGCAGAAAAGCAGCACTCTAATATTTCTTCTTTAATCAACATGAACTCTTAACAGCTGCTGAACCTACTGCTACACCCAACACTCCTCTCCCATCACAGAGGTTACAGCATGAAGGAATTTATCTTCCCAACATACCTGCGTGGTCAGGAAACAGCAGCCCCAGCTCAGGGATTGTGAGGCTCACAGAAATTAGGCCAACATTTGCCAACAGGCAAGAATAAAAACACACCCACACGCTTTTGCTCCTTTGTTTTATGAGAGGAAGACTGTTCTGTAGTAGATTTCTCCTCAAAATGTGCTGTGCCTATCCGACACCAATACTTATTTGCTCAGAAAGAACTTGACTAACAAATGGTACTTGTAAAAAAGAAGTAATTAAACCAGGCACAAATAGAAAGAGAAGGCGCTATCTGTTGGGTGGGTTTTTAATTAGGCTGGGAAGGGAGAAGCTCGTTGCTAAAGAAGGTGAGGTGTGGCCAGAAGAAATGCATTTAAGATAAACAAAGCCTTTTCTTCTCACAGAAAATGGTACATCTGTAGACAATAATTAAAGGTTACCTTTGCAGCAGTACTTGATGCAGCATGAAAGATAAAACCAATTTCAGTGTTTCAGTAGGACAAGAGGATTCCGACCTTTGAAAGAAATGCAGCTGAGTTCTCCTTTAATTACCAAATATAACCTCAAGGTTAAGCAGTTCTACAACCCATCTGCTGCATTTTACACGTGGCATTTTTTTTTTTTTAATTAAAAAATCCCTTCTGTTTCTCAGAACGTAGATCTGAAGGTCGCCAGGATGTGGATTTCTTCTTCTGTTAACGCTTCACAAACATTTCATTTGAAATGCTGATTTTGCACAGTCCCATTATAGCTGGGGAACACAGAACTCTGGATTGCTCAAACCCACAATGAAGGGCAGTAGCTCCCCAGCTCAGATATGAAGTCTCTTTCTGCTGTGTGTCTAGCTTTGGTCAGAGAACCTTTACACATCTTGATCTACTGTGGTCTAAACCACAGCACTGAGGTCAGCGCAAGTTTAGGGGATGCTTCTGTCCTGCTCACCATCTTTTCCCAGAGGACATGAAGATGTTTTACATGTAAGAAATACTGTGCAAGCATATGGCTGCCTGCAGCTCCTTGTAGCCCAAAGGACAGAGAGTTTCACTGCTGCCACCTAGGGCATTAGAAGGTAGAGGACGTTGACTTCAATTGGAAGCAGGCAGAAAAGCAGCTAGACAAGGAAAATAAATTTACAAGGGAAAGGAACAGAGGAAAGAGGAGGAAAAAAAGAAAGAAAGCCAAAGGTTCCCAAAATACAGATCAAGCTCCCAAACTGGATTATCATAGACAGAGCCAATGAAATTCCTACCACACCTACCAGTCTTCTGTAACCTGTTACCTCAGCACTGTGGCACCGGCTCCTTCCTCCAACCTCCCAAATTTTATAATTTCAACAATAGCAAAAAAATGTTCAGTCTCCCACTCTGATCACACACTTGGTAAGGCAGAACAGCCACACTGTTGTTCTTGTTTCCTCTTTCAGATGTCTTATCTCACTCCTCCTTGCTAAAGCACTTCGATGTTTTAGACCTGCTGCCCAATGGAACCTCCCCACTCACCTGGTTCTCTCACATTTAGTTTGAAAACCTTCTGGGGAAGGGTCTCAGTTTCTGCTTGTGCTGGTACAGCACTAAACACAACGGGGCACTGTGCAGACACAGAGCACTACAGGTGACATACAGTCACTGCCTTTTGGAAAGAAGTGACTGAAACTCAACCAAAGCAGGGGATTCAGATGCCTAAACACAGCTAGAGGAAGATGCAATGTACAGTCTTCTGCTTCATTCTATTCCAAGACAGTGCCAGTGCCCTTACATCCTATGTCAAAGTGCATCACCCTCCACAGGCATCTCAGGTGCTACCAGCCATGCACAGTAAGCAAATGGAGTTTGCCCACATCACAGATGCTCTGCTATATTCTTCTCAACAGTACTGCAATGGGAAAACAGTGGCTGCAATGGGAAAATACTGGTCAAACGTAGACATCTAACCACAGAAAACAAACTGCCCTGCCTAAACACAGGCATCTATGCCATCTGAGATGTACCCAAGAGTGTGCAGGGCAGCCAAATATCACACAAAACCTATAGGAGACCCACAGCATTGTGAGGGCTTTTTGAAAAACCCCAGGGTACCTCAGATAGTCTAGACAGTGAGTGGCATCCAACTCAATTAAGCCTTAAGCATCACAGCCTGGAGTCAAAGCCCCCCACCCCAGCTGTCTAACATGCAGAATGCTTTCCCTTTACAGTCAAATAGTAGAGGCATTTCCAGAGGATGAGTCACCCCATCCCCCTTCTCCCCAGTGACCACAGAAGCAGTGACAGACTCAGATTAAAATATCTAACTTGCAGAGAGATAAACTAGGACAGGTGAATCCCTCTGCTCCTTCCAGTAATACATACAGAAGACTCACTGGAATTAATCGATGCAAAGCATCCATTCTCCAACCACTCAGCTCAGAGTTTCAAATTACTTTCATATACCAAACTATATAATATATCAGATTTAGTCAGCTGGAAAAAAAAAAAAGTATCAGATGAGACAAATGTTACTCCCATCGGGCTACACCACAGTTTTCTTCCTCATAAAGAACAAAATGTCAGGAGGTGTGACCTGAGAAGAAATCAGAAAGGTTCACTTCACTTGAGAAGAACAGCTGAGTGGAAAATTCTCTTGCTCAGAGAGAACAGACATGGGAGTGGATAACCTCAGCAAGCAGGGGGAGCACAGTAGGAAGTCTGCTGCTTCTCTGTACAGAAGAGCTGATTTCAACTCCTTTTTCTAAGTGAAGCACAGTATCAGATAACAAAAACCATTTTAAAACCTTGAGTTTAGTCAGGCTCCTCCTCTCACAGAGCTGCATGGAAATAGTGCATAATGCAAGCAGGCACTACCGCACAAAAATAGCAATTCCACATCCCCTTCTCTCATCTGCCCCTGTCTGGCCCTTCTTCTGTCCTTCAGCAATGACTGATGAGGGCTGTGCAACTCAGAGGCTTAAGAAACAGGTGTAAATTAGTACTAAGCAAGAAACACCCAAACACCATTTTTAGCCAGGACCAGCTCCTCAGCTGTCACTACAGAATGGCCACACGACAACTGCCACTGGCAGAAAGAAGGAAGCACTGCAAGAGAGAGAACCACTCGTTCCCCCTGGAACAAGAGAAGAGAACAGTCTCTCTTGCCAGCACTTTACCATAGGCTATCACTTAAGTAGTGAAACAAATGTCAGAGATCTGCTCCTCACCATCGACTTTTTCAGAGCATTGACAGGTGTTTCTTTATCTGCAGTTCAGACTGTGTGCATATCTGTTTACCAGCTATGTCCCATTGAGCATGAGTTATACTAAGGCTAATGGTCTACCAGGTAACCACACACATCATTCTAACATTACAGTTAACATCAAAACATCTGAAAAGTGCAGATGCTGACAGCATGCAGAAGTTCCTGTAACATCAGAACCAAAATAATCAAAGTGGATTAAGAGAGAGAGAGGAAAAAAAAAAAGATTGCTAACATGGCACCAATTAAACACTTACCATAAACTGAACAACATCCTCAGGTTTGTGCTTTGCTGACTTGAAGGCAGCCAGTCGGGTAACGACGACAATGTGGTACTCCACGTGGCCAGACATCATCTTCCCACGGACCTCCTGGTATTCTGGCACTGACAAATCCAGCCCAGTGTGTGTATTCTGAATTTGCCTAGGAAGGAAAATACGCACAGAGCTCAGGCACGGGCACACACACTTTTAAATGACCCTCTCTGTGGATCCAATTCAAAGCTCCAGAAAGTCAGTACTCCCGTTTCAACAGGGCACAGGAGAGACCCTACACCGCAGCAATACAGAATTGCACAGACATCACCTATCACAACGTGAAATATTACATATTGGTTTTGAATATTATAGTCCCAACAAATGCTGCTTTACCCTGCAGG